>NW_015112745.1:163344-259307 GCF_001443285.1 Poecilia latipinna
GGGGGGGGGGGGGGGGGGGACATGCTTGTTCTACTTTTCTTTCCCCAACCAACACACTCAAATGAAATGTTTTCTTGCCATCATACATTTAAACTGTCATTTGAAGAGATGTACTGTACAAATATTGAACACTAGTTTGGATTTTATGTTAACATCTGTTTATTAGCACAGAGAAATTAGGCAGTCCACGTAGTAAAAGAAAACAAATCTCTGGATAAATACGCTATGTGGCTGCTCCGGTACGGAACTTAGGCTTCAACTTAGCTGCAGACTAAATCCTATATAGACATATTAGCTGCATCCAAGCCAAACAGCTGTACGCAAGCAAGAAATAACCTTTAACGGGAGCAAATTTTGAAGGGAAAAAAAAAAAAAAGCTGTTTGAAGTTAAGATGAACTAATTTAGGATGTTAACGGCAGACTGCAGCCGAGTGGTGTTAACAAATCAGCGAATCCATCTGTGACTCTGAATGAGAGGACCTGCCAACAGCAGGACAGGGATCCAACCAGAGAGGAACTCTTCACACTAAGAATCTGTTTGGAAAGCCGTCTCCATGTGCGGCTGCACATCTGAGCTCACAGAATCACTAATTAAATGTGGTAGGAAAAAAAAAATAAAAAATATCAGAATTCTGGGGAGCCTCCTCAAACTTCTGGCAGTAAACAAAATTGTGGTTTTTACACATTAGATTTGATAAGCTACACAGACTAGCAGCTAACAACATGATCAAATCAAACTGGTTTGATGCTGAGATTACCAATTAAATGTGTCATAAAATGTCAACAGATAGCATAAAGCAATCTTCCCAACATCGAACGATTAAATGCCAATATTTGGTGTATTATTTATAGAGTCTTGCACAAACCTTCATACCCCTTGACATCAGACACGTTGCAACCATAAACTTTATAATCTGCAAGTGTGGTGATATACTGTATCCAGGGCTGAGTAAGTCTTTACTCTGCAGAGCCAACTCCAGCAGCAGGTCTGCACCAGCTTTACATTTCTAGAACTTGCCCTGTTTTTTCGAAACCACAAAAAACAGCAGGTCTGGGATTAGCTCTCCTAAAATTCTGCCTTACATTATTTTAAATCTCAGTCTGGATTTTGACTGAGCCAGTTTAAAATCATCAATATATTTCAGTCTTAAACATTAAATTGTTGCTCTAGCTGTATGTTCAGGGCTGCTTTGCTTGAGGGTGAACCTCCGCTGTAGTTTCAAGTCTTGTGCTGCCTCCACCCGCCAACGCCAGCCTGGTCTCATGTCTCAACTCAAGAAAAAGCGTTCCCAGAGTCCCATGCTGGGAAAAAAGGGGGAATGGAGGCTTGTGTTGGTCAACCACATTATATACCGATAGAATAGATTACTAAAAAGATTTCTCTTTTTCTTGGATTTTAATCTTTTTTTTTTACAACCAAGAAACATTCTCATTTTATTTGAATTAGAAAAGTCTGAGCAACCACTCAGCAGCTTTCCAAACAGAGCCTTAGAGGTTGGTGAAGAGCCCCACTCCGGAGCACAGTGGGTTGGGTGGGTTGTCTAGTGGAGATTACAGTCAGAAGCGGCAGAGTGACATGAAAGGAGGAGGGGGCATGCAGTTTCTGCTAATTTTACTCCCGCAAACTAAAGACTACTGGACATGGCAGAGGGAGTAGGGGAGGGGGTCAAAAAGAATGATCAGAAAATGGATTCGACTTTCACCTTTTCCTTTATCGCATCAACCTGGAAAGGAAATTCAGAGAGGCAACTTAAGGAGGAAAAAAAAAAAACAACAAACGGGAGTCTCCCCAAAACAGAAACTGACAGAAGAGAAAAAGATCAAACAGAAGGCTCGTCCCTAAGGGAACCACACAAAACCCTCCGAGCGGTGTGGGCAATTAATGCCACTTTTGATACAAATGCAGACTTTGAGATTTTTATGGTGCAGAAATTGCTCACTTTGCATTTTAGGCAAATGCAAAACTAGATGGATTAACTGCAAGGGGGGCAAATAAATTATGCTATTAAAATAATGCTACAAAATTAGTCTTAACCTTAAACTGTTAAAAAAAAAAAGAATCTTACAACTAAGACACTTTGGCTTAAAGTTTTTCAGAAATTCTTCGCTTAAGTTTGCTACCTGTAATGAAGACAACAGCTTGTATTTTCTGACTTGTAACAGAGCTATGAAGTAGTTCTGAATCTCCTCTGCAAAACATCTGTATGGAAAAGCAGCTCAAAATGGATGGAAAAACAAAATGCGACATCAATGATGGAACAATGATGACAGCAGCAGAGGAAGAGGAGCGAGGACAGACAGAGCTGCCAATATTGAAGGACTGGAGAGAAAACTTTACTGACAAACATAATTCACAAACACTTTTTAGCTTGCTGGTCTTCATAGGAAGGAAGGAATGGTGCAAGTTTGCAAAACTTTCTCCAAATCTTTCAATAGGTGACATGTAGCCTCTCTATTCAAAGAGAAAGAGCCTCTCTATTGAAAGAGAGAGGCGCCATGTCACTCATCATTTTCTGCTTTGTTTTTTATGTTTCTAACCAGATCTCAGTGCGAGACCGCTCATACCAGCCAACCCACCTTAGAGAGATACTCCCTCATGACCTGGATGAAGTATGGCATGGAGAAGTCCATGATGTTGTGTCGCCAGGCAGTTTCCAGCACCACGTCTGGCCGCAGCAGGTCGTAGCAGGTGAACAGGCAGGCGGCGAAACACTCCTTTTTGTCTTCGTTCAGGAACCAGGCCAAGAGCTCCTCGGCCAGCTCCGTGTCTTTGGACTCTGATGCATACTGCATGGCGTCCTGCGAGGAGATCACAAAGCCACATCAGTAATTTGGATTTTCGTGGGGAAGGGAAAGAAAGGGAGCACATCTGGAATTTTGCATTTCAGCGCAGCTTCTGGCACAAACGGTGAGACTGTACCGCACCTTGTAGAGCTTGTCCTTCTTGCAGAGCTCGACGCTCTGCTTCCAGCGGTTGTTGCCCTTGAAAAGATAAGCTGCAATCCTCCTGAATTCAATCAGTTCGTGCTTCTCCAGGCTCTGAGCCAGTGAGATGTTGTCAAAGTTATCGTACGCGTCGATGGATGTTCGCAGAGCCTGAAAGACAAAAACACAGGATGGGGGAGGGGGAGGGGTAAAGTTTAAAATCGAACCATTTGACAAACAAAGTCCATGTATGTTATATGAAAAAAAGTGTCAACTTTTTTGTCCCTAATTAAATATCAACATATTTAAAAGGCTGAAACTTGCAGCACAAGAATAGATAAACAATGACACAGATCGCATCGTACCGCGTAGTCTTCCTCATTAATGAAGAGGTTGTTGAGTGCCTCATTTACTGCCTTGTTGTTGTGATTCTGGACCGACCGCAGGTAAGTTTTGACGAGAGGCAGCTGCTTCATCTGGACACAGAATCAGATTTAAAATAAAGTTAATGAGCACCCCTATGCACAACGTTTCAAATGACCTTCAGCTGCCGTCAGTATGATGATTTGATTTTATTCGGGGCTAATTGCACCTTGCTAAAGAAGATCACGGCCCGGGTGTGGTCCAACCGGGGAGAGAGCACGATGAGCAGGTCGTTCAGTAACAACGGCTTGAACTCCAGATAAAACTGGATGGCCTTGTAGTACAGCTCTACATTCGCCACCTGGAATAAGACGCAGATGTTCAGTTCATCACAGATCCGTTTTCCTCAACAAAAACACAACAGTAGTATTTTTTTTCTTTTTTTTGTGCTCTTTTGTTGCCATTGATTCTTTTTCTCCTCGTTACCTTGGTGACGATGTCTTTGAACTGGCCCTCCTTCCAGGCGTCAGCTGGATGGTTCATCATGGTGATGATGGCGTTGTCATATTCCTCATACTTGTCATAGAGGAATACCAGCTCAGCCCAGAGGTGGGCCTGCTCAGCTGCCCTGAGAACCTGAAATACACACACACAAAAATAATTTCATTAACTCACATTTAACATCAGCAGAATTGTTTTTAATTTCCCAGTTTATGCATATTTGCCTAAAATGAATGACTTTACTGCTGAGTGACTGACAAAGAATCAAACACCTACTTTAGGAATGTTGACACGGGACCAGAAGAGCTCCAGGTGTTCCCTCATTTTCTGTGGCTTAAACTTGGAATAGAGGATGGCCAGCTCAGTGAACATTCCCATGTGGGCGCGTTCCAGACCCAGAGCGGCCTCAAGCATGGTGATCAGTTCTTCAAAGTAACCGCGGTCCTGCAGGAGACACAGAGGGACTGAAGGACACCAAGCAAGGACTCGCATTGACACAAAAAAATGGATTTTAGCCATTTGCTCTCATAGCAGATATGTTTTGTCCGATGAAAAGGCCATGGTAATTTCCGTGAAATTAATTCATGCCTACCTTCAGAAATCAAATCGAAATTCAAAGTATAAAATCTTTTTTTTTTTTTTTTTTCATATTTGACTGAAGCAATACCTGGTAGTAGTTGATTAGTTCCTCCAGCTCGTCGGCATGGACGACGATGTGCAGACCGCACATCTGGGCAAGACGGAACTCCTTCCCATCTACACAGGCGAAACACACCTGGAAGAGCAGAAAAATTTACTTCACACAAGTAAGTCAATAAATATATTGCAATACCAAATAATAAAACGAATCAGCTTCATCACCTCCTTCCAGGTGCGGGTGCTATTGGCTTTGCGCGCTCCGTCTACGGCTGCCTGGTATTCTCCCAAATGCACCAACGTGGAGGCCAGACGGCCAAAGTTGGAGACGTTGTTGTAAAGCAGCTTGGCTGCATCGTACATCTTGTCGTCATAACAACGATCGCCCACCTTAACAAAAAGAAACAGGAGGTCAAACCCAGAACGGACGCCTCGAGCGCCAGCTGCTCCAGATGCGAGTGAGCTCCCAGGACCTACTTGCTGAATGTGAGCGTTGTTGGGACCGTTGATGAACTCTTCCAGCTCCGCCAGACGATTGGTTTTGGCCAAAGCGAAGATCAGCTCCGTCTCAACATACGACTCCCGAGCCTTCTTACGAGCCATCTGCAAGAACTTTACCAGATCCTCCCAGTTTCCTGCACACGACCCGTCGATTATACATTTACCAAACATCAGCAATTTCAAATAAAATAGGGAAGAGGTTTTAAAATGAGAGATGATCAGGTAGAGAATGTCTCACCACTTTGGGCTGCAGCCTGTCCCACCTCCATGTAAGCAGACGGGTCATCAGCCTTGATGTAGGAGTCAATGGCTTCCTTGACCATTCCCTTCTGCAGCTGGGCCTTGGCCAGCTGACTCCACACTGGAGGCTCATTGCAACGCTCGGCAAATTCATATGCCCTGTCCAAGTTTCCAATGTGCTCAATCAGAACCTACAAAGGAAGAAGATCAAAGAAAAAGCTTAAAACATGGTTATTACTGTGGAGACTAGTATTAAAATAAGACAGAAAACAAAAAAACCTGAAGTACATTGGAAGCACACAACAGTGGAGCACATGGGCCTCACCTGAACAGCAGAGGTGTTGACGTCAAACTTCCTGAAAATTGCAAAGGCCTCCTCAAACAGCTCGTTGCTGATGGCAATATTTGCTATGTCTGGGGCATCGTAGTTGTCAAGGCGATTGATGTACTCCATAACACGAGTTCGGTCAGCTTTAATGGCCGTCAGAATGAGCAGGTTCTGCAGGTTTCTGAAAAGAGCAACGCATTTAACAGGTTATAAATTACATAAATGCCAGAGTTTATTTTCTCAACTGACAAAACTAATATGGGTTATGGAAGTCCATCGAGGAAGCAAGAAATGGATATCTGAGTAACTTGCTTAAAAAAAAAACCTGAAAGACAATCGGCTAAAAAGTCAGACTGGGGTTTGTTTGGGTTTTAGGGGGTGGCCGATGCATCACCTGTGCTCACTGAAGACAGAATTGTCCAGCACAATCTTTTCCAGCAGCTCAATGAGCTCATTGGGCAGGTCGGCCGTCATGAAAGCCTTCACTGTGACGGATACTTCCTCTGGATCCTGAGTCTCTGATAATGCTGTCTGGACCACCTACAGCAGAGGAACAGCGCACTTTATCCTCAATGGCTGATGATAATTTGGTCAGTCAGTTGTTTGTGTTAATATAGAAATCAAAAGTATGCCTCCCTTTGGTTACGCTTGTTATGCTTAGAGCTGAAACACTATTGGCTATCAGTCCAAACTAAAACAGAGAAGATCATGTTAAAACATTTGTGTAAAAACCAAAATGGGAGAAAATATTCTAATAATTGCATTTTGTCACTTTCTTTTGAACTTGGATCCCGTTTTGTTGTTTTGCAGGGGTTTAATGGATGTATTGTTAAACCCTAGTTGTTAAAATATGAAGGCTGTGATGATATTTCTGAATTAAGGCCGCTCACAATTATCACAATTAAAAGTTGCAGCATATTGAATTCATATTAGCTTCGGTATTAGAGACAGAAGCTGGTCAGACCTGGTCAATAAGGGGTCTTCTGTAGTTGTTGGTCTCCAGCAGGACACTCGCCCACAGCTCAGGGTTCTTGCGTCGTACAAGGTAGCGGGACAGACTCTTGAACAGCGAGTTTTCATTGCACACCTGGAACATATACAGTTGAAACAAATCATGGAAACATGAAAGCATTCCACATTTATGCCCCTAGCCAATAATTTCGGCTGTAAGGAATTAAACTTATTCCATAAACAGCTTCTTATTTGTAGCTCACGTGAATGAGTTCCTGGTCACACTGTCCTCTCTCGTAAGCCACGCAGGCCAGGTGGGGGTCTCTTTTCTCGCAGTATTTTCCCACGACACGGCTGTCGTAGAAAGGGTTCTCCCTTAGAAAGCGCTCAGGGTTGTTGTTGCTGTCGATGTAGATCTTGGCCAAAGCATTGTGGGTCGCGGGTTCCTCACAGCCGTCATGGATACGAGCCTCCAACCAGGGCAGCAGCAACTTCAGACTGCAGAGAGAATAAAACACTGATTTAGGGACAAGAGAAAAACACTCTGACGCACCTCATGTAACAGATATGTGTGATAATAGGTTTCACGTCTGAGGTAGTTTCATTCTTACCGATTTCTTTTCTCTACTTCAGCAACAAGTTCATCTGTAGAAAACTGCCCCCTAACCACCATGATCAGGTTCTTAATCACATCCTCAGCACAGTCCACGTCCAATAAACCTCCGATGACCACCGGCAGACGACTTGGGTTCACCTGGAGCAAATGATCAAGAAATCGTCGTGTTTATGCAAAAATGAGAAAAGCACAACCACGATGACATCAGAAGAGCTGCCTGTAAGAGAAGAAAAGTACCTTCTGGACGTAGATCTCGATGTATTTCTGAAGGCTGTTGCGATACAGGTAGAGGACCAGGTCATGGACAAAATCAAAGCGGTCGCATACAATGATTAAAGGAAGCTGGTCAGTAAGTTTAGCCTCCTGTTGGGCAAAAAAAAAAATACAAGCATTATTGGCAATAAAAACTTGTATTTTGATAAAATAAAATGTATAATAATATGTATGTATAATATGTATAATAATAAAAAAAAAACTTCACAGTAGGGTAAAAGTTCTATACTGCTCATTTCTAACCTTCAGGAAGTTCTTCACCCGCTCCGGGTCGTAGCAGTTACTTTCTCGACAGATTCTCTCCACCTCCTTAATCTGGCCAGTTTTGCAGGCGGCTTGAATATATTTGAAGTGGACCTCTGGATCTTGACTAAAGTTCACTATAGAACCCAGGAAGTAGAATAATCCTGGAAAAAAGATGGGAAAAAAACAACGAAATTTTCACAAACACTTTGGAAAAATAAAATAATTTTTGTGAGATCAACCAATCTCCACCTTACATCCAAGTTTGAAACGTATTTTCAACTCACCTTCAAAGCTCTTGAATGACTCAAACAGCTCAGTGAGGGACTGAGTAGTGAGCTGTTCATGGTACTTTGAAGCCACCTGCACACAGATCTGCAGGTTCTGGCGGATGTTGGCTGACAGCATGGCTCTCAGGCACTCCAGGGAGTCCTCCACTGAGAGGGAGCCGAAGAAATTCACCAACCACTGCAGGAACGATCAGAAAACATGCAGCAGATACAACTACACTCCTCGCAACCTGGCTAAATTCCTCATCACTCAGGTGTTTTAATTGTAATTTTTAGGAGTTTATTTCAATTTGATACCTCTGGGTTGAGAAGGTGCGTGTGCACCACGGCTCGCTTTATGTCATACAGGTCTGTGTAATGCTCCAGCGCCCTCTGCAGGAGGCCAGCCTTCTCACACAGCTGTGCCACATGGGCGCGGTCATAGTGGGTGAACATCTGATTGCCAAGGATGGCGTCTGCCACCTTAAGGATATGACACATGAAAGATAAATCGTCATTAGACGCTTTAAACTGGCTGTTCCTGCTACCATTCTCAGTGCTTGTAGCACTCTGTATGACAGGGTTTGGAGGGTAATCACTCATTTTACATTACTAACCCATTGTTGTTCACTATGTCGGTATTTGATTCTGAGAGTAGAACCCCTCAGCCATTGCTTGTAATTGTCAAACAACAATCATTGGCAACTCTGAATCAAACTTCTGGTTATTTGCATCTACCTGTGGAGCATGAACCAAGTTCATTTCCAGTAAACGTGTCTGCAGCGGTCCTTCCATGGGTCTGTTGTTTTTTAGAGCATCTAGTAAGAATGAGGTGCACTGCTGGATCAGGTTGTACTCCATAAACACGTCAACAATCTGGAGAAACACAATCATGTACGTATTTAATCATGTTCGTAAATGTTATTTGTTTTTTTTTAAAATGTAAAATAAGTAACACAACTGTACTGTTTAACAGCCGACACATATGTTGTACCTGTGTAATATCAGCAAGAGGTTCCTCATCCTGAACCAGCATCTGGGAGAACTGGAGACCTTGCTCTGGACTTATCCGCATAACGTTCCTCAACAAGAAGATCCAGTCTGGTGTGTAGCCCACCTGCAGGACCCACAGATTATTCCTTTGGTTTAACCAATTCATAATCCTTTATCTGAACATTAGATAAGCCAAGTTAAAATCCAAACTCCTCAATATGTTTTTCTGGATCACCCAACAAACATAGAATACATAAACGTTCTCCATCACACACCTTCTTGGCATAAAGAACGATCTTCTGAAACTGTCCAGTCTCTGCAAAGCACTGGATGACTTTATTTGGGACATTTGCTCTGAGATACACACTGAGGGCCAGAGTGGGATCGACAGACTTTACAAGGTCTCCGAGCTCCTCAGAACATTCCAGCTGGAAACAAACACACAAAGCAAATTAACAACAAAATGTGAGACCTAAAGTTATTACAACAAAAGAAAAAGAAAACTGAAATTTGGTTTTTACAGTTCCATAATCCAACAAAGTGAACTTGGCTGCCAGTGACAGACACATCCTCAAAAAGCATACAGTGAGAAAATCACCTGGAGACAATTGACTTTTTCAAGAGGTTTTAAGTACAGCTTGACTGTTGGTAAGGAAATGCATCTACCTTATCCTCCTTCAGCCATTTCTCCAGTAGCTGCTTGCGGCCCTGCTGAAGAACAGGCCTGCAGAGCTCCAGAGACTCAAACTTATTGAGCTGGCCTTGGTCCAGCAGGATGCCAAAGTACTGGAGCAAAGGAGAAGTCTGGCCCGGTTGTGCTGGAACACTTTGGAACCTCCGAATGGTGTCTGGGGTCCGCAGGATGCCCTGAAGCAGAAAATGGACAATCCATCCTCTTCATCAAATATAAAAAATATATATAAAAATAAATAAAGAATTTCACAGTATTTGGCTGGGGCTCTTAAGTCTGATCACAAATCTCCTCCTTTGTTTGTAACCATAAACTGAGCATTTATGTGATGTCGTGCGTGTGTCCATGTGTGTGTGCATGCACATTGGCATGCAGAAGTACCTTAGGAGCATTGGCCGCCACCTTGGCTGCTTCAGAGTAATTTCCTGCAGCAAACAGGGTGTTAAACTTGCGAGCGAATAGTTCCTCGGCACCAGCAAGGTTGTTGCGTACAGCCATGCGTAGAGCCAGGTCTGGGTTCTGGAGCACATTGGTGATGTATGGGATTATATTTTCCTCCTCCACACACACCGAAAGCACCTGGGGAAGAAAAGAAAATCATTAACGTACTATATCTGATGAAACAAAGACACACGTCAACAAAAGTTTTTACACCGCTTGATCTTTTTTACATTTGGTGTAAAAGAATGTGTGTAATTTGCTTACATTCAAAATGATCATACCATAAAATGTAAAAGAAAAAAAAATTCCCCCCCAAAAAATAATAACTGTAGTTAAGCAATGTTGCACTTAAGTACGGAACTGATTTTGATTTAACCACTGGATTACATTAATAAAAAAAAAAAAAAAAAAAAATTTGAACCAAAACTCAAATTCAAAATATGTTCTTGTCTTTATGCACAGTGCTAAAATATGTGTCACTGTAGGCATGTGCAACACTCTGAGCAGTGTGTGTAGGACCTGCAGGTGCAAGCCAAGACAAACAACAGGATTAGGTTGTGCAGCTTGCCTAGCCAAGCTTTGCCTCCCTGCTGTGGCGGTCACATGCTGCCCGAAAGTAAAAATGCTGCTGCAGCGAGATATTTTCACACAGATTTACTCAATCAAGGTCACACCCAAGGACCCAAGCTGATAGGCAGTAAGCTGACATACCACAGGGAAAATGAATCACCAACAAATGTCAGGACTAATACACACAAACGTGTAAGAGTATAGTTCAAGCATGCCTGTCGAGCGTGAGACAAGAGCCAGTTTAAAAATGAATTGTTAGGTGTTTAATTTGGAGCTGGCTCTAATGTTTGATCTCTAGTCCTGATTTGATAAACACAGATAGATAAATCAAGTTTATCAGCTGAAAATGTACCTGTCCTTTCCTGTTAACTCCAATGATCCCAGCAGTGGGTTCGTGTGAGGCAGTGACGAAAATGGTCTCCCCACTGATCCTGTTCATGTAGATGCAAGTTCCGGTCTCCAGATCATACAGGTGGATGTAGCCGTACTTTGTGATGAGAAAAACGACATCTTGCTTGGAGCTGATCTAGACGTGCAGAAAGAGAGAAAGGGGTCATACATGCAGCTAGCATCTAAATGTGAAAGTTCAGGTAGCGCTAGCAACCACCGGCTGGAAGCCACACTCCCAGAGGAAGAATGAAACGGTTCATTTCTATGGTGATCCAAAAGAACGCTGACTGGGAAACGGTAGCCAATCAGAGTCCTACTATTCCCTACAAATCCTGACTTTTGCAACGTCACAAGCTGGCTCAGGCACTGTCTGGATTTAGTTTATAATTAGCATTAGCCCAAAATTAAATTTGGACTGAAAAGAACTGCACAAATTGAAACCAAGTCATTTCCGTAAGTTAACATTTGTTATGAATTGGTGATTTATAAATAAACTGAACAAAACTGCATTCTAATGATCAACAGCATATGGAAGCATTGTACCTGCATAGCAACAGGGAAGTCATTCTGGGCTTCCGGAGGAAAGAAAACATCCACGGCTTTTTTGGGGAATGGTTGGTTTCCACTTGGCGGGGTTCCGACTTCAATAATATGAAGCTGGAAGTCAAAAAGAAATGAAGACAAAGTCAGCCAATGTGGGTTTGGGTTAAGCTTCAGGTTTTCAATTAAGTACATTTAAATTGGAATCTGGATGAAGTCAGCTGTGATCTCTTTATCTATGCAGCCGTGAGCGGGAGGCTTCGCGGCGCTGCTAAATCGTACTTTTCCTCCCGCTTGTCCCCGCACAGCAAAGCAGAACAGAGTTGATTCTTCGGTGTTGCCCTCCATCTTAAATTGTGCAAAGCCAGCAGCATGGCCTTCAATAGGCTGGGAGACCTTCCTGTCCACAGAGTACAACTGCATGGCACCAACAACACGGTTTTGCTGAAGGAGAAAGAAAAAATAAAACCATATATCTCACCGTCGCCGTTAAGACTCATTTATTATTAAAGCGCTCTTCTCGTGATTCTACCTGAGCTGAGATACCAATGAGGAGCAACCACTTCTGTTTGGCGTCAGTACGGTAGTTGATGATCTGGCAGCCTGCCAGGCTGGAGTGACGGTCAAACACTTTGATTGGTTGAGAATCGCCCTCCATGCTCCAGTGGTACACGGCGTTGTCTGTGACCAGGGCAACGGTGTTGAGAGAGATCCACTTCCAGAAAGTCACGTCGTCTGTCATGGTGTGAGCCTTCATCTTGCTTTTCATCTCAATGTTAAATATCTGCAGGGTCTTTGCAGCTGAAAACATCGAGAGAAAAGGTGACAGAAATGAATGCCGTGATCATCCGACACCATTTCAAATATTTACTTCAAACAAGGGTTATGACTTAAGGTACGACAACGCACAAGCCAAAGCAAACTTTTGGATTAAACCTACCATTGAGGCATACCTACTCCAGCTGCTGGATAAGTGCTGGAAATCAGGGACTTGACTTACAAAAACGGGCCATTAAATAAAAAAATAATAGCCAGAAACAGCAGAAAAACAAAAAGGCCAAAACAAAGGCAACCACTAATATAGATCTGCATTCAATCACGCTAGATGCCACAACCTCTTAATGTCAAATTTATTTGTTAAAGTCACAATTAACGCCTCTGCTAAAAAGGAGCTTCTGCTCTTAAATGCAGCCCCGTGTTGTATTTCTTTGCCACTTTGCTATGTAGGAACTCTATAAGGGAGACGACAACACAGCTGAAATATGGAGCTACGTTACCATAACGGCGAAACTGGATTGTAAAATGAGGACATATGTTACAGGCCAGGTGGATCCTTTTTTTGAGATATACTTGCATTCATCACAAGTAATAATATAAGTTTTTTCAGATGATTGTTCTTAAAAAGTTTTAGTCTCAAAATAAATATAATACAATGCTTCGGTTGGCGTGTCTTGTAGATTTTAATAGACAAAATATATTTTTCTTCTCCATAATTTGTACCCAATGTGTAATAATGGAACTGCAATGTTTTTGTTGATACTGTGGCAGACACATTGTTTAGGTGTATTTTTTTTTCTCTTGCCTTTTAATGCAAAGCCAGGCATATTTTATAAAATGCTGTCTCCAGAAATAAACATGATGGCCTTTGGAGGTCAAACTGAAGACTCTGTGTGAAATCTTCAACTTCTAAGATCACCCAGAAAAATGAAACTTCGGGCATGTTCGAGCTTCAGCGGCATTTAAGAACATAGAGTGGATTAATTTAGGCTGGGTGTGAATGCAGATTAGGAAGAAGCACAAAGACAAACAGATGTGATAACGAGGAGGATGCTGGACAGATGCACTCAAACCCATTTTTATTTCCTCCAGTTCAATCTTGTTGGAGGAAAGTGTCTGTTTATTGAGCTATGTGGAGCAAATATCCCTTATTAGCAGTGGCTATTCTAAATAAGCAATCCAAAATAGACAATGAAGTATAGATATTATAAATCTATTCAAATGTAACCATCAGCCCAGCTCTGAATGTGCTGGTACATTCTTTTAAGATCAATGCCAATTTTTGGTGTTCCCAGCTTGCCAGATTTATCACAGGCTGTGCACAATATTTTGTTGCTCTAATGAATCAATGTTTTCCTCCGATCTTCATATTTTCCTCCTGTACAATAAAGCTCATCATGACAGAGCGCCTGCATCAGCTCCCATTTTGCCTGAATCGTCTCACCTGTCCTGCCCATTGATCTATCAAAACATCTGAGAGCTGCTGAAACGCTAGTCAATGAATTTTATGACGTTTGAAGCAAAGTGCTGCTGTGAAAAAGCAGAACGACTTTTGTCAATTCTGTCTGTAAAATTAACTGAAACAGGGTTAAATGCAAGTCAAATTGTTAATATGTTTAACATAAAGAAAGTAATAATAACACTATCAAATCACTAAAGCAATCTAATATGGAGGGAAATAGAGGCTGTTTTATTTTTAAGAGCACTATGTGTGTTTCTGGTTTATAATCTACTGCAAAAAAAAGATACCGATTTTAAATTTGCAATAATTAAAAAAAAAAAAAATCAAGAAAAAATATTTAAGTTAATTTCACCCATCCCTTAATTAAGGCTGAACTGCAGAAACTCTTCAGCACAATATTCTTTGGCTGCCAGGAAGAACTGATTAGTGAGACTGCAGAGCCTCAAACATCATTAAGTGGGTGAAATCATACAAAAATCATACTACTAGTGTAGACGATGTAATAGTGGTGGAACCATACTTTTAATTTTTATAACCTAGTGGAAAAATAAAAAGGATTCACAGAAGCAAACATGATTATACTACACTGCTGAGTATTTTTAAATATCTGATTGATAACGGGAACAATTGTACTGGAACGCTACGGCTTGTTTCGTTTCTCACCACGGATGCAGGCAATTAAAGGTGTTTTCCTATCTGTAAATCAGCTTTAACATGTTCAACACCAGCCCAGATGCAATTACTCAAAGATTTATATCACACATCAAATAAACAAACTCAAAATTCCATGCAGGCAAAAATATTTTGCAGTCTTTAAAAGGTTTAAATAAACCCTATAATGTGTATTTACATACTGTACAAAACAGAAGACTTAAAAATATGCTGTACAGTATGTTGTGGAAAATAAGATGTAGATTAAAATATATGTACATTGTATCAAATGTACAAACACACACTACAAAAAAAAAAAAGAAGAAGAAGATGGCGAATTTAAAGCCATTTTGGTAATCTCTGCTTCTGCAGGGTTATTTTTTTTATCTCAAGCACTGGATTAAATTACAATCAGCAAAGTGCAAACATTTTAAGACAGTGCATACAGGAACACTTTGACAACTCGGGATATGTAAAATTCAACTCACCGTCTGCAAACATAAGAGAGCAGTAAGAAATGAAAAAAAGAGCAAAAACAAGCAAAACAGACAAAGCATTTATGACAGCATGACATTTTACTATTTCTACTGCTACTTTTCCTAATAGTACTTTACATTGGAATTGGTAACACTACACTGCAGTTGTTGACAAACAAAGATGGAAATGATCTACTTATGAACATCGAAATGAAAAGCAGAATATGAAAGCTACGTAACTGACAACACAGTTAATTTACACAAATGATCCCGTGACTTAGACAAAAAAAAAATAGCAAGAAATTTGACCGGCCAAATCTTAACTGTTAACGTTTACTTTTTTGGACAATGTCGGGGGGGGAAAAAAAAAAAAAAAAAAAAAAAAAAAACCAAAAACACTCTCTATGTCCTAACCATACGACATGGATTCAAGCGATTGCTTACCTTTAAGGGCGATAACTTTGCTGGCGGGATTCATGATGGCGCTGTCGGCAGAGATGGGCCGGCGGATTGGGTTGTTGGGATCGGCCATGTCAATGATGACAACCTGGGCCTGCTCACCCACTTTCTCCCTCACGCAGATGAACTTGTCAGACTCCATGGTAAGAGTGCTGAAGCCAATGTTGGCTGGGTTGATCCCCAAGTTCTGGAGCTGTCACAGAGACATGAAAACTGTTTGAGCAGCACAGCCTACACAGTCTTTTACATTTCTAGAGCAAGAGATGTAAAAGATCATCCATGGGTTGCAAAACCCACATTATGGACATTATTTATATCATAAGTTTTAAAAAAATAAAAAAAAAAAAAAAAAAAAAAGCAACAAAGGAATATACTGCTCAAAAAAATAAAGGGAACATTTCACTTTAATTTTGTGTGTGGCTCCAAATCCAGGCCTCCATTGGTTAATAAATTTGATTTCCATTGATGATTTTTGTGTGATTTTGTTGTCAGCACATTCAACTTTGTACAGAACAAAGTATTCAATGAGAATATTTCATTCATTCAGATCTAGGATGTGTTATTTGAGTTTTCCCTTTATTTTTTTGAGCAGTGTACTTTACATGTAACGTACAAGCAGCCCAGGAAGGAGAAATGTTGGTTCCTTCCTAGCACTAATTGCTTAGAATTCATCAAGGAAATAAGAGCCTACAAGTAAAGATGCACAACTCAATCAGCCAGAGATAATCAAATCAAATACTGAAATTGTCTTCCCCTCCCACCCCAAGACAGTTAATTTAGCAAAACTGTTTCCCAATATCTGAACAAGTTCAAGTAAAAACCATAACAGAAAAACATAAAGATTAGGGACAAATCTGTTTTAATAAATAAATGACGACATCCTTGTGGTTATATCCTTTTTTGCTGTATTGAGAGCAACATGCAGCACATTTTTATTCCACATATAACAGGCTTTAGAAAATATCATAAAGTCGTATCAGCCAGGAAAAGCCTGATGGGTTCATCACTAATTGCAAGATGACCCCATTGATGCATCAAAGCGCTCGTTTCGGTCTCATTTTGAATAAACTCAGAGTGAAGTGCATTAAAGCACCAGCTCCTAACTCTATCCCTCCAGCTACAAAAACCTGACTCAAATTGGTCAGTAATTGGCAGGTTCATGCTCAACTTGTTGACAAGCTGTTGAAGTAATTCATTTCAGTAAATCAAGTACATTGAGGAAAGAGGTGAAAATGCAGTTAAGTGTTCCCCAATGCCCATAGATGGAATAAAGACCCCGTTTGTTGATGTAGTTTTTATATTTGGACTTCTGATCACCAGTCAAAGGCGATCAAGTTAAAATTGCCCAATTACGTTCATTAGATACTATACCAGGGATTCTGAAAACCTGGACGCTTGATATATGGCCACAGTACTCGATGTATGCAAGGAATAAATAATGAATAACCTTGTTATTTATGAACACAAGTCATCTGCCAACCACAATAATACTGATGAAATGTAGTGTGAATTTTGTGCTCGTATCATTTTTGTCTTTCAAAAAGTATTCTTTTATTTTACATAATGCTATATTTTAAAATAAATAATTGGCGATAACTCAATGGTAAGTTTTCACAAGCTTTACTAAAACATTAAAATGAAATCTAAGAAGAAAAAAAAACAAAAACAACATTTCATAAGGTTATAGATTAAGGCTGCTCAATGATGTCAGACATTTTGATGTTATGTTTATCCTTGGGTTAAGCATGAAAACTAACAGCCTCAAGTTTGGCATCATTATGCTATCTATACATTCAAAGTTTTGGGTTGAGTGTCACACAACCAACAGTTTTAGGCATTTTTGAGCAATATATGTTTTGAGTTATTGCTTAGAGTGCAAAGCAAATAAAAGGGATGTAATCCTCACTAGTTGTTCCTCATCCAGAAATCAAATTTGGAATTTTTAGCATAAGGGTTGCACATCTAGGTGTGGCAAGTTTTCCTAAACCTCTGCCATACCACCAGAAAATGTGACCATAAAGTTAAATAGAGAACATTATGTACCATGTGTAGGATTGTAATAATCAGAAAAATGACATAAATAAGCGGTTTTAAAAACCAAATTAAATTTCTATTCAGATATGCGAAAGAAATATAATCACAGTCACATTCACAGTCGGAGTCCCTATGCAAATTCAATAATCCAGCAGAACCAGAAGCTGGGAAGTGATTGAAATGTACTGCAGTCATATCTACGGCTTTAGGGAAATCTAAATAGTTGGGGAAAAATCGGACGCCTCATTGATCGAGTCGCTATTTTGCGTCAGACGACAGATTGACGACATTACATTTAGTCAGAAACGTCATTTAGATAAAACGTGCAATGCAAATCGCTAGTCGTGACACAACGCTCTGTGTATGACGTTATATGGCAATAGGTCCTGTCAAACTGCAGCTGATCGGGCTTTAATAACCCGCTTCTCTTCATCCGAAGGCCATTGTGACTGTAACAATGTGATACAAACGTATTTATGACAGCTTTCCTAAGCACAATGTGCGATGGTGCCTGAACGGTAACTTAAATATTCCAGCGCCGTTATAATTAAATCACTCTCAACATCCCATACGATCCGCTAACTAACGGTTCAGGCGCTTATGCAAAAGCTAGCAGCTCAACTAATTAAGCTACACGTACGACAACCATTACAGAAAAAATGAAGAATTGTTTAACATGCCTATAAAAGAGTGGCAGAAAGAAATGTTTCTAGTAGAGAAAAGCGTTTTAACTCGAGTTCACAAGCATAAGACTGATGAATGAAGATACCAGTTGGCTAAACGGGGGAGGGGAGGTCATTCATTTGCTGCGGGTATTGACGTTAGCTTGTCTAGCAAACTATCAAACGGTTATTATACAGAGAAAAAGACATGTAATGAAAACGCTGGGAATTGTGAAGCTGTAGCGCTTCTTCGCATACCTGCAGGTGCTCCTGGAAGCGGATAGGCAGGATTTGAGCCATGGTGATTTCTTGAGCTTCTCCGGAGTCCTGAAATTCTAGCCGTACAGCTAGCTAGCTCGGCAGTTAGCACCGCGCTAGCTACGACCTCTTCACTGAGAGTGTAGGTCGGAGCCAGTCAGTGAAAACGGCTGCACGGCGAGAAGGAAAATCACTATGACGTGTTTTTAGTTGTGTTTCCGAAATCTGATACTCTTGAAAATGTTAAATTTGTCTTCCTTTTGTGTATGCTTTCTGCACAGCATCGATGGATAGCGGCAGCTACGGCTGATCTTCTCTCTGAAATCCGCAATGGCGGCGGAAACGGCTCAGTGTTCCCTCTCCGGAAGCATCCAGAGAGCTCTGGAAGGACACTGGCTCTTTCCTCGTGTTAAATCTGTTTTTGAGATTTAACCAGTTTTATTCCTGATTTAATTAACTGTTACGAAATAAAGCCTTGCTGTGCTTCAGCCACTTGCGTTAGTAAAAAAAAAAAAAAAAAAAATTAATCTCAAATAATTCCTTTAACGGTTTATTTTAATTAAAAACCTCTCCAAAATGTTTAACAGTTCAGATGATGCAGATAAGATAAATATAAATAAAATTAAATTTAACTGGAAGCCGTGGATACAGTCTACACATTTGTACTTTTATAGTGATTATTTTTACACTTAATCTTCCTCAGATCGGATCAGAGGTTATAAGCACTGGAGGTTAATGAATGGCTCTCTGCACACCCCATATTATCAAACACACTCACTTCACATAGTCTTTATGCAGAAAACCTTTTTATGATTCAGCATTTCAGACACACTATTGAAAGATAAACTTTTGGAGTATGTTCTATATTGGAGACGTCTACATTATTTTTTTAGGATGCCTTTTTTAATCAAAGGTTGTCTGACAGCCAGAAAATATGCTTTTTAAGGTAAAATATAGTAAACTTCAATGTTTTTAAACAGGGATCATGTTTAGTGCAGCCTCCACCACATTGAAAACTACCGCTAACATAGAGTTAGTAAGAAAATTACAATTTAGGAATCAACATTTTCTTTAATATTTGTTCAGCTTAGAGTTGTCTTCATGACACCAGATGAAGCTCCAACGTTTCATCTGTGAAAGCTATGGAGCTTTCACACCTGTTGCTGTACACTGACTGCTATGCAGCTGGCTTACACTATTTCCACTATTTTAAAGCAAAGCTTTCATCTGTCTTAAAACTTTAAATATTCTCTAAAAAAAACTGACTTAGAAAATCAGGGATCGCAACACAAAGTACCATGTTCATCTCAAGAAATTAATTTAGTTTAATATTTTAAACATAAATATATGAAAATAGCATACTTATGTCCTTCCTTAATTTGCTTATTTGCAATGTTTGTATACCTCACCCAGTCATCAACATGTTATTTTGTTGGCTGGAAGCTGAAATGTGTGGCAAACACTACATGTGAAATTTATGTCTCAAATGTGTCAAATAATAGCAATAAAATACACCGAAGCTAAGGCATTCTTTTCATGTACATCAACCTGGATAACACCAAAATATTAACGGTACAGCTTATTGGAAAAATTGTTTAATTTCTAGATGAAAAATTTTCAATAGAAAAAAAAAAAAAAAGACTCGTCACAAAGTGATGAATTTTAAGAAGCAGCTGTATTTGACTATAAAGGCATTGCTAGTCCAGTGTCTAAGCTGTTTTCTTTATATTTCAGTGTAAAATGTCTAGACTATTAGAAAAAAAAGGAAAACCCCCCCAAAAAAACATTTCATAAGAAAAAAAACAATCATTGAAAAGAAAAGGAAAAAGAAATCCCCACTCACCAGTCAATTAAAATAGAAACACCATTTCAATTTTTGCTAACATTTTCCCTCAAAACAAATATATATAATTCCTTATATATAGATATATATATTTATATATATATATAGATTTATTCTCAAGGCAGTTGGTCACGGCCAAATTAATTGACCTCATTATGGCCATTTTCTCATGTTTCAAAAATAAAAATAAAATAAAATAAAAAAAAAACATCTGTAATGAAAGCAAAATAACTGGCGGAAGCACAGCAGACAGTAGGACCACCACTGCATTGGCTGACAGATAATGTCTCGTTTTGAGTGAGAGGGGATAGTCTATCAAGGCAGTGTGGTGCAGACACACCTCCTCCAGAACAAGTGCAATGCAAAGAGAAAAAGTTCTCACAAATGATAAAACTACAACACACTCTTCTTTCACAGCACTCGGCTCGTCCAATAGATTCCCTTTTGCTCGACTCCTCTTCCTCTTTTTTGCAGCAGTGAAGGCTTTTGAGTTGCGTCCTTCCTGGAAGGTCAAGTCTTGAAGGAGATGAATGAGTTTGATATCCAGATTCATCCTTGAATTCAGGAATTCCAACTTAAAACTACTAAGCAACCATAACATTTTAGTAAAAATGATCCATTATTATGGTGAAGAAGAAAAAAATAAAAAAAAATTAAGTAAAACTTTCCCTGAATACTGAAGAGTGCTCTATCAGTAATAATGCATCTGACAGCATAAGGGAGTGGACACAAGTAGCATCATCCAAAGTGCTGGATGGCGACGTGAGGAAGTCCCTGGGTTATATTTTGACATGAAACAAAAGTTTTTGTTGTACAAATAAGCATGAATGCTCTCTTGTGTTTAAGATTGATAGAGGAAAAAGAGAAAAGGTGAAGGAGAAGGAGAAATCCCTGGGCTACAGCGCAGGAGTTGTTGGTGGAAGATGTGGCTAAGCTTCCTCACCGCATCACAACCCCTCGCTTCAACCAGACAACTCAGCAGAACTATGTGCTTCTCTTTTGAAGTTCCTGAATAAAGGCTGTAAAACAAGAAATGGAAAACAAACAGGCAAATAAATACAAGAATTTTACAATACCATATAAGAGCAGTACTCCTTAAACATTTTCATGTCATTTAGTCTTTTCTATGAAGGCTTAAATGTTTGTCAGAGATCATCATTAGTGAACAAACGGCACCATGATGACAAAAAAAAACACGCCTGACAGGTCAGGGAGAATATTTTGGAGAAGTTTAAAGTTGGATTTGGTTATGAAACAATATCCAAAGCTTGTAGGGAGTAGACTAAGGAGAAGGTGCTTTGATCAAATAGGATCAAAACTGAAATGTCTGGCATACATGCAAAACACTGTGCTGAGACAGAAACACAGCATGGACAGCATAGTTGGTCAAAGCTGGTGGACTGAGCTAAATGCAGGGCATTGTTGCAAGAAACCTGCAAGACTTAAGGCTGTGTGCAGAGGTTTCACTTCCAGCAGAACAAAGAGCCCAAACATCCAGGCAGAGCTACAATGTAATGGTTTAGATCAAATCACATCGTTGTGTTAAAATGACCCAGTAAAAGTCCAGAGCCAAGAATCTGTGGCAGGTTTTGAAAAAATTCATGCCTACACACTTTCTATTCAGTTGAACTGAGCTGTAATTGTTTTTCTTTCCAGCTTTACAACTATGCAATAATTTTTGTTGGTCTATTAAACAAATTGCACTCCGGTTTGAGGATGCTATGCAACAACAATGTGAAAAAATATTGTCGGGCTATGATTTAATCTGCATGCTGACAAAGCCTCACCTCCAATAATTTCCTCCTTGACTTTTTGTAATTCTTTCCGCACCTCCTCCAGGATCTCCTATAAGGCAACAAACGCATCACAGCGACATGGTCATTGTTCACCGTCAATTTATGGCAATCATTTATACAGCAGTCAGGCTTTAAATGAGGAACTTGCAAAATCATAGACTGTAAAGACGGATGGCAGAATGACAGGACTGACAAATGGAGAGATGTGGAGTAAGGTCATAAAAAAAAAAAACTCAGTGCGTGTCCAGATCTGATAAGTACTTGGTAAGAGTTGGTGAAATACATTTTTAGTATTTTACTGACAGACAACACTGATTAACTGTTCAGAAGATAAATGTGTTTCAAAGCCATTGTTGGATGCTTGCATATGAACCTACAAAAAAAAAAAAAAAAAAAGAAAAAAAAAAAATGGGCCAGATGAAAACCATTGCAGCTTTAAGGTGGATTTGTCTAGGACACAAGTTTGTAATGGTTAATCTGCACTTAAAAAAAAAAAAAAACAAAGCTACATGATTGAATCTTTGGAGGCTTCCTAAAGCAGATGAGGTTTATTACTATGCCAGACAATAACATAAAATAATAAACATGCCAATGTCAGAATTAATTTCTTTTACATTTTCAAATACGATAATCTTCCTGAAAAAACACAGAAAGATCCAAAGCTCTTTAAATTCTCCTTTAGCAGTTTTTTAAAAAGAGACATTTCTTTTTGAATACGCTTCTCATGTAGATATATTGCAGCTGACCATTTAGTGCATTAAAACAAATGTAACACTAAACCTGATGTTTTATCTATCAGGAGCTTCATTCAAATTTCAGTGCACGTAATCATAGTCTTGTAGTGAAAAACCGATAAAATGGATCGGTGAGCATTTACCTGTTTAAGGTTGTCTAAATCAGAGCCATCAGTTCCACCTGCATCATTATTATTGCTTGCACTCTTCGCCCTATAAGACAATAAGGTACAGAAAACACCGAATCTTCAGTGACTGCACTTCACAAGGAAATTAGTCATTGTTGGAGAAAACAAAATATTGTACATTGAGGATAATAAGACAGTGGATGGAAAGTGACGAGATGCAATAAGGGTTAGTATATTATTAAAGTAGTTATTCATCAATTTAGCATTTGTTGGAGTTCATCGACAGAACATTGCCTTGGTAACGTTTTCGACCACAAACCAAAATTAATTTTATTCGTATTTCATGTATTAGACAAAGTCGTGCAAACCTGGGAAGTAGAATGTGGTTTTCAAAATATTGTCACAAAGTGAATTGGTGGGCTTAATACAAAATCATAGTTTGTAGATTTCATTAGTTTAATAATTTTTCATGATCATTATAGCTGTAAATCTTATGGGTTTTTATAATGGGTGCTTCACATATTGTTTTATAACCCAACTCTGCTTTTTAAAAAAAGAAAAAAAAAAGAAAAAAAAAAGCTGAAAACCATACAACATTTTCCTTTCCCAACTTTGTGTTGGATAATTACATAAACATTCTATAAAATACCTTAGAATTCCAGGTTTTAACATGAAAAAATAAGAGGGTTATTGGTAGTTTTAAAAGGCGCCACATATAAATAACAAAGCTGTGTTTAGATGAGGCATAGTTTACCAGAATTCAATGGCATAAATGCCTACGATGAAACCAAAACTAAGTATCATTGTCAATCAGGGTTCCATTTCATCTGGTTTGCAGCACTAAAAGGATAAGGCGGACCGTCAATAGCTCTCTTGGGTGTACACATGCATGCCGGGCTCTGATCCAATAGATGGAGCAATCAACTGCACAATTTGCTACCCAGGTGTGTAGGCAGCAGCAGCAGAAGAAGAGCTGCTTTGCCATCAGAAGGAAAGCGAAGGCAGGAGGGGAGCAGGGAGTGGAGGGAGGGGAACAGCATGTGTACCTTGGAGCTTGGGACACTGAGGAAGTGGTGTCCATGCTCTTGGGGATGGAGTTATTCCTGTTAGTGAAACACACACATACACACTCTGCTCTTAGAATGAATATGAATGACTTTTAGACACAAAAACACTCTTAAGGAGAGATGTAGATGCAGAACCAGCGATAAATAGACGCACACACTTTGATGGAGGACTAGTTTTGAGGTGACTTCAAATGCGAGACACGTGTGAGCTAAATTTTACTGATGATGCTTAGACTGAAGTATCCGAGATTACCTAGTCATGGACGATTTCTCCCAAGGTCGTCTTAGTGAATCTAAAAGGGAGAACAGACAGAAACACGAGCCTCTCAGTTCAGCTTTGCAAAACTGCTACTTAATATTGGCCAGAATGTGGGCGGCATGCTATGAATAAAACTGTTCGGTTCTCACCATTTTGACCTTGAGGCTCTGAATCATCCTGTGGAGAAAAGACAGCAACTTCTGTAAACACTGAGTCACGCGTAGCTATTTCCAACCTTTAATCCATCGAACTTCTTCCTCTAATTTTAATTGATGTCGTCAGTGATTCAGAAATACTGCAATGAGTGGACTCTTACGTTATCTTGTGTCTTCACGGGAGGCTTCTCTCCTGTATCTGCAGCTTTTCTCCTGAAGTAAAATTAAATTGCTTTGTTATTTTAAATGCAGTCAGTTTACAGAGAGATGTGTCAATATTCTGTTACTGTCGACCGATTTAAAATTAACAGAGGGCAGCAAAGAACTACATAGTCAAAACCTTTGTGAACATTCAATTTGATACATGACTCTAAACCCACCTGCGTGCCAGAATGGCACTCATTTCACCCATCAGACCCCCTCCTCCTCCTCCTCCTCCTCCTCCACCGCCGCCGCCGCCGCCTCCCCCTCCCATGGAGGAATTGCTGACGCGGTTTGACTCTGTTCTGGCTGGTGGAGCTGCAGAACCACCATCCTCCTGCTGAGGGCAGCAAACAGCAAAAACGTGAGTGATCTGATACAACTGAAATCAAACATTGTATACACTGTATAAAAACAAACATAACTGTTGTTTCTCAGTGATTGACACTAAATCAAACTATATGTTTCGGGTCATTTAGAATTTTCAAAAACATTTCTACTTCCTAAATGTCAGAATATTAGAATTTTTTTTTTCCCCAGATTTTTTTAACTTGCTTTCTACAAATTCAGCCCAAAGATGACGTTTTTTTTAACAATTGAGGAAAATTCATGAGCCATGAGGTCATGGCTTTTCAAGTTTATAAATTCACAACATATTTGAGGAGGTCGCTTAAAAGAACGCCAACTCAAATGTGAAACAGCCCATCACTTTAGACATACCACCAAATAATAGTAACAAAGTGGTTAAAGAATAACAGTCCATTTTGGAGTGACCATCATCAGCTCCAAGGAAAACTTGTGGGCCGAGCTGAAAAGTGTGTAAACAAAGTGGCTTAAAAACCTGACTCTGTTACGCCAGTTCTGTCAGGAGGAATGGACCACAATTCCAGCAAACTACTGTCAGAAGTTTGTGGAAGGAAACCCAAAAATGTGGCTCCAAGTCAGAGTTTACATCCAACATGAAGGATGTAAACTTCTAAACAAGGAGGAAAACTAAAATAATTATTTTCTCTCTCAATTCTGGCAATTAAAAAAACCCCATCTAAATAATGTCACAAATATAGATCACTTAAGCCAGAAAAGGTTTACATTGACTTAATGTCAGACACTGATAAAAAAAAATCTGAGTATCTTTTTATACAATAAATGTTAACGTTTGGTTTATACTGCAACATGGTCTGGGTAATAAGGACATAGCTGTTTCAATGCAGACATGTCACATCATTAGTGCGGAAACTTAATTCACTCGATAAAAATAGCACTAATTACAACATCTGATACTAACCTTGGACACTTTGCGGAGTTTAGCTCCTGCAAGGGCAGCTGCCAAACCTCCAGCTCCTCCTAATCCTCCACCGCCACCGTCATTTCCGCCACCGCCACCTCCACCTCCACCTCCACCTGGAGTGGGCAGCGGTGGAGCTGGTGGCGGTCCTGCTGGAGGCGGTCCAGGAGGAGGAGGGATGCCTGCCGCCGGGGGTGGGCCGGGGGGCGGTGGAGGAGCTGGAGGAGGAGCTGGACCTCCAGGAGCCATTGGTGGAGCTGGAGGGACATGGGCTGGAAGGAAAGGCAGAGACATCACTGACAGTGATCTGATACAACTACTATTATGACAACTTTTTTTTTTTAAGAAAAATAATCTGACATAAGTGGAAAAACTTTTTTTTCCCCCCCACCACCTGCAGGTTATGATGGAAACAAGCTTTTGATAGATTACTTCTCTGACATCTCAACTCAAAAATCACATTTCAGTTAAATTTTAAAGATACGACTTCAGAAAACTCCAGAAAAGAAACCATGTATTAAGTAAAAGCAATAAAATCTAAAAAAAAATATCGGATAATCTCAGATCTAAAGAAGAAACATGCAGTGGAACGACTTTCTCCATAACCTGGCTCAGAATGAGGGAACTACGAAATAGTCTTGCAGAGGTTGGAGCGCATTGCAGCTAAATGCGATCATCTGCAGCACACCAGGTGTTTCCTGACCTGCAGCGGCTTGTCGTTCTCTTTCCTGCCGCTCTCTCTCCTGTCGCTCTCGTTCCTGCTGTTCAAGCCTCTGTTGCTCCAGCCTGTCAACACACACCTTTGTTAAAATGCATGTCATCCTCAGAACTAAAATTTGTTGTTTTCAAATTACCAAAACCTACTATTATGACAAAGCTGTGCTGAGCTTTGTGAATCGAAATAGATCAAATGGAAAATTTTACACAAGTTTACAGATCGCATTAATTTTGACCTGGCATTTACAAGGACACTTCAGGTTATTAATTAAACAGTCCAAATTAATATTTCCATGCAGAATTTTCATGCATTACATTTGAAATATAAATAGTGAAAACCTTTGCTATTGCAGTATTGAACCTATTAATATTGCAATGATGGTTGTGGTTTAAAATATTGTACAGCTCTATTCAAGTGTGAGGTTTCCAACACAGTCAACTGAACACAGACCACAAAATACATTTTTGGTCTCATTTGGCCAGAACACCTTCTTCTCTTTATATTCTACAGATAAAAAAATAAAAATTCAAAACCATGTATCCTGTTACTTTCATTTTACAGATCAAGCCACAGAACAGATGTGCTGCAAAATAACAATGTCTATAAACAATCATAATGCAGAGAACTAAACATATGCACTCAGACAGTCAGGGTTGATATGACTTAACGCTCTAAAGCTCATGTTAAAATGATTTTTTTTTTCTTTCCTTCCCACAAAACAAATTCTGAGAAGGGTATTTAAAATGATGAGCATTTATTAAAAATCCTCCAAGCACCTGCATTACTGCTGGAGGTCAGAGGTTTTAAAAAGCTTACTAAGCCACAGCATGCTGGCAGCAAATGGAACAGCTACTAATTTAACAGACACTCCCTGTGGTCACTGTGCACCTTTCGGGCTAAACGGGATTAGGAGGTTAAAGCCTATTCTATACAGGCATGCATGAAGTCACCTCAACAGGTTTCTCCAGGGGGTAGATGTGAGAGGCTTGCTATCGGTCTGACCTTTGACCTGACTCAAGGGTTGATTGAGGGTTTAGCAGTGTTTGCTTAATGCCGGTAAATCCTCCACATATGCCTGTGCGCAAAACTGTGCCAACGGGACGTCTGCAAAGCCAAGCCAAGCTTGACTGGAAACCCGGAAAGTGGTTCAATCTGGTCTGGAAGCAGATTGAAACGGCCCCACGGTGGACAACACCCTTCTGAGGAACGAGCTGAACGAGCTGATAAAATTATATTTGCCGCACAATCCTGCTTCTTATCGTCAGCGTAGAAACCAGTCAGGGTTATTCAGATTGTTGGGACACATTTTTTTATCTCGGTGAGAGCAAGCAAACATTTAGCGGCTAGCACAGCCAAAAATGTTATTTTACGATATATAAAGTAAAGAAAGGGTTGGTTCAGAGGAGGTCTGGAGATACCTCCTCTGCTGTTCGAGCTCTTCAGGAGAAGGTCCATTTGACACTGGGCGGGGGAGGGTTGCATAACCTGCAAAAACATGAAGGAAGATATTCTTAGTGCACATTAAAGTATCTTCAAAAATAGATACTTGTGTTATAAACTGACTTAATTGCACTTCAATAATCATACCACCCATGTTCTTTTTTTCATCTGCACACAGTTTTGCTGCAGAGTGCAAAGTCTGTAAGCAGCCCTGATAGGACGAAGCATAACAACTCATTTGTAAGAAACAGTGACATTATTAATGAAATAGGAGCTGAATGGAGCAGCATAAACTGTATAGATAGTTAGGTGGAGTGAGGGTGAGCACAACTCTCTGTAAGACAAAACAAGTATGTATTACTGGCAACACAACAGGATGTGCATGGCCAAAGCGACTCTTGTCTTTTTTTATTCTCTTATATGACAAACCTGCCTTCTTTGTATCAAGGTTATGTTTAGCTCTAAGACGCATGCAGTTTCTCAGAAATCTGTTCCCAACCATGTGAGAAATTTTTCAGCAAACCAAAACCAAATGCTATAAGCAGTAATCAGGATATACCTGTGACTCTGATAAGAGCACCAATGGTGGAGTGTAGCTTCAACATGCAGCGTGTACAGAAATGCATGTTGATACTCAGCCAAAATAAAAATCTAAAATAATAAAAGTCAACCAAATTAAAAGTAACCAGGCATGGAACTGATTTAGCTCAGCAACTAATGATTTTTTTAGTGAACGGTTATTCTAATGATTATTCTGGATTAAAAAAAAAAAAAAAAAGCACACTGCAGATTTTACGTTAAAAAACTTATGCTAATCTTAAACAATATTAGAAATACATTTAAAATGCTAATAAATATTACTAATATTAAACATTACTTTTTTAAGAAAAACATGTTATTGCCTAAAATGTGATAAAGCATTTCTGCAGTGTGCGCTTGATCATTCGTACCAAAGGATTAATCTGCAGATAAAAAAATACTTGCATCAAGACGTGAAAAGTTCAGCTCTTTCTGCTAGACTTTGCTTCAATACATTGCAGGGATAACATGCTGATTAGTTTTTGGATTAACATATTAATAATTGGATAGAAAAAGGCGCTTAATAGGAGTTGTTTTAAACAGACTTTAAACTCGGAAGCTAAAACTGTATCACAGGATTAGTTCTGGGTAGAACATATTAACAAGAAAGTTTTTTTTTTTTTTATCTTAAATGTAAAATGTATATTTATTTTGTACATTTTTGTCTGAATTACTGCTCTGAGTGTGTGGTTCTTTCAGAAAATGGCCCTTTTTCAAATCTTTACACTGCAGTTAATGATTAATCGCTTTCTAAATCAGTTGACAATTATTTCCGCTCTCCACCGATTGCTGGTGTTAAAGCACGTTTTGTTTTCTCAATTACGATTTTATGGTCAGTCTGTTTTTGTTGAATACTTAACACATAATAGACATAGGCTTTTAAACTGATTAAATAAATGAAAATGGCACAAAAAATGTCATCCATAATTCTAATGAAACATCTGCAGAGTGGTGTTTGTTCTGGCAGTTTTTCAGACCTGATTTTACTGTAAAATCTCCAGGTTCAATCACAGATAAATGCGAGCTGCTCAGCGGTGTTTCACAGGTGTTCTAAGCTATGCTGTGTTGTGTGCTGGTAAAAGTGTGCTGAGCAGGATCTCAGCCATGCTGACATCTTAATAATAACTTCGGTCAAGTGAGTGAATAATTTGTGTCAGAAACATCAATGGAGATGTTGATGTCCTGTTTGTTGCTCAGCTGACTGATGACAATATGCATTTATCTGCATGTAAAACAGGTTATTGAGATCTGATCGCCTCGGTGTGAATGGCGAGGCATTGTGGGGTCAACTCTTATCTGAATCAGCCGGAATGGACGCTGGAGTCTGGTCTGAGCAGTTTGAATGAATGAGGAGTGATTTACCTGCATCTGCCATGGAGTTGATGACATCCAGAGCGTGAGCCATGCCATTGGCAAACAGAGCAGCATCTTCTTTGCTGCCAAAGTTGAGCCCCCAAACTTGTCTGGAATCTCGCCACTGGTGAAAATTGGGTGTGGCCTGGTTATATTTGAGCCCTTTTACAATGGGACAGTTTATAACCACCTGAGGATGATAAGACAGTGAGGTGATTAGTCAATATTCACCAGCAGACTGTTCTGGAACAGCTGTGACTGTGGGAAAAAAATAGTTAGAGTGCCTGTAGCCATCAGCATCCCATTTTCTCAGTAAGTCCCTTTAGAAACAACCAGATCTTGACAGTGTTTCAATGTTTATAACACATGTGCAAAATATATTAAAAACCGGTAGCATCTGTGAGCTGCATCCTTTTACAAGAAAACTTCATGAAACTACATCCCTGCCAACGCCTAACCTAATGGCATGCTTTATTTTTTTATGGATCCTTCTGGGTTATATTCCACTCAGCAGGTGGCACGAAGCCCGTTTAGTCTGGGGTGGAAAAAAAGAAAAAAGCTCTGTGTTCAGAGTGCTGCTTGAATGTGCTGACACGCCGTTTCAGTATTTGTTTAAAAGCTGTTGAATTCCATTGAGCAGAGGGAGGAGTCGAGACCCTGTCAGAGTGAACATCATGGGAGGAAGCATCCACTGGATGACAAAGGGCAGCAAGGTCAGCCTCCACCGCAGACAGTAGTATTTTTCAAAACGACTCCAAATCTTATCAGAACGCAAATAAACACCAAGCGGCTGTGGCAAGGAGCGAGTCAGTCGGGTGACCTTGACATCTTCCATGTGTTTTGAAGGCAAGAAATACTTTAGGGAGACAGACTGAAACCACAAATGTGGCTGCAAAAAAAATAAAAAAAATAAAAAAAAATAAGGGAAGCATATAAAGAGCTGCAATATTTTCCTTAAAACGTACGTCTTGCTGTTTTTATTTGTCACCAGAGAAAGCAGTATAGCGTCTCCATAGCGACCTGCTGGTATCAAGCCTCTTTTTAAAAATTGTCACAGGAAATGGTTGAACAGGCTAACTATCTCACAGGAAACATCCTCCACTTTAAGACTTGTCTCCAGGGAACACTTCAGCATGCTGAATGTTTAAAGAAGGAGAGAAGCTTTGGTGCAGCAGGGGGATAAAAAAAAAAAAACTAAACAAAAAAAAAAGGTTCAAGTCAAGAATAGAACCACCTAGAGTCAATTTTACCCAGCTTCTCAGTCGTGGAACACTTTTGTCTGCAGGGAGCCACAATGAGCAAGATAATGGCATTGAACCATCTTTGTCTGAAGGACAACGTCATGCTCAAGACTCCAAACTCTGATCTTAGACACAGAAATATTTGGATAAAGAAGAGATGTTGGTTGTTTTGATGAACATTTTGTTCCCTTTGGCTTAGTTTAAGGGTCTTCATGTTATCTATAAGAACGTCCTGTAACTTATTGAAATCCTTTTTTTATTGTGTGATGTTTTGGTTAATTCTCTTTCTAGTAAGGGCAGCAGTGCGCAATGTTTACATAAAACATTTGAGCTCATCATACATGCACTGCATTTCATCTCCAGATTTACAGAAGTATAAAGTCCTTAGTTTTTGTCTTAAAGTGGTGAAAAATGTATATGCTACATATACTGCCCCCAGTGGCAGCATATGAAACAACACAGCAGCCACAGCAGTGTGTGCTAACACACACCATGCTGGTAGTGCAGAATCAGCTGAGCGATGACAGCAATGCTCCAGAACACCAACACCGACCAGTCTGGTGCTCTGGCTGTTTTCTGCTCCGGGGTTAAATCCGGCAATATCAACTTTGACTTCTCACATTCTATCCTGACATATAAAGCAATAGTCGTACTGCAGTACAAACTGTACCTGGTGTTTTTTTTGCCTTTCAGATTTATTAGCAGAAACCAAATTGAATGATCAGCAGCAAAAGTAAGGACGTCATTTTAATAAACAAGTTTTAAAAAAAGTCAAACAGTTTTGAGAAAGCAACATTTTGACTAAATTTCTACACCAACGATTGAGGAGGGCCACACAGGCTCTCTGATGGATGAAAGAAGTTTATACCTGTGAAAAACAATTTTGGTAAACTAGTGTCATTAGCCATCGCTGTTTTGGATGTGATACTGGGGAACCGTCCATCCGCCAATATGTCTATGGAAGTTTATTTTGAAAAGCTTTGACATTTAAAGTGGCTGTAGTAGAGATGCACTGAGAAACTGTCTGGTGACTGGAATCCGACAATTTTCTCCTTCAATGTCACTTCAGCTTTTCAGAAAAAAAAAGGAAAAAAAAAAAAGAAAAAAAAATCATTTTCTGACCAGTGAATACACCACACCAAAGCACTAAAAATTGAGCATTGACAATGATTATGTCAATTTTCTGCACTGTGTTAGAATTGCAGTCTGCCTGTGGTTGGAGTTTGGCAGTGGAGGAAGCGAGCAAAGCCTTTTAGTCCATGTTGGCTCCCAAATATTCAGCTTTTGTAGTGCAAGCAAGAGGAACGTTTAAAACATTTTATTGCAAGCAAAGATGTCATGGTCCTGCTCTAAAGCCAAAAACATGTACCTGTTGATCTGTCTGCATCTTGCGTCCGACTATCCGGAAGGCGTTGTTAGAAGGGTTGTGAAAGATCTGGACTCTGCTGAAGGCTTGGGGTCCGGTACCTGCCGGGAGCCACTTTTTACTGCCATCATCGTAGATCATCACAGTGGCCCGAGCCTGGCAAATACTCGACTCACTGCAGAACACAGGAAAAGATGGAACAACACACAGAATGAATGTACAGCACTGATGGTGCAAATCTCAAGAGAACAAGACTCTTGGAAGAAAACAAATACTTAATTTAAGGTGTACGGTGCAGGTTCTTAACTCAAGCTTCATGGTAAAAATGAATTTCCATCTGCAACCCACACAAGACAAGTCTAAAAATAAAGGAAACTTTTGCAGAACTTTAGAGTCGAGTTTGTTTTATGAGGTGATGAATCATCAGAACTTTGTATAGCATCTGTATTTCCAATGCATTACATTCAACTATTAATACACACCTACTTTGGATATAGTAGAGGATGTGTTATTCAGCGATCCTCATCCTGTTTAGCCGTTAAACAGGATGAACACACATTTCAGAGGCACCATTTATTATGTAAACAAAAGTGGCGCTGTGAGCATTCAAGATGTGTCAATTATTTTTATTACTTATAACTAATGAAGCACTGTACCAAACACACGCTCTTGTCACATCTGATCCCTATTTGTATGTGCTCGTTTCTTTAAATGACCCATGTTCCATTTTTATTCGTTCATTTTATTATCAGAATTTGTAGTGCTGTAGTCTTTATCAACATTTTAAACTTTTGCCTTAAAATTTTTCTTACTGAATGTCACGCTTCAGGGAAGTAACTAAAATAAAAACAAGACAAAAAGTAAACATGAGGGAGGGAGAAGGGAAACTGGAAACACCGGATGGACAAACGAGTGAAAAAACACGAGATTCTAAACAAAAACAGTTCCCGTCAAAACCAGTCTGGCCTCATTTTTCACCTGCCCCATCATGTCCCATTAGAGTTCTCCTGCCAGTTAATTCAGGTTGTAACAAAAACCAAATGCCATAATCATGAGCTAATCCACGTAGTGAATAATAACTGATATTCAGGATGGTATGCTAGACAAACAAAACCAAACTGCTGCCAAGTGCTGATTTTTTGCAGGAAAAAACCGTTTGGTTTGATCCCAAACGAGAGGAATAGGTGAGACAACAACGGGGAATGACAAAGACAGGAAGCTGCGCAGAGTGTCGGCAAACAAAACAAGGTCCCGGAATCTTCCACCTGCTTTACATCATCGCTGAAGATGGTAAGAACACAGTTGCTTCTCACTGGGAGAGGCAGTGAAAATATTTGTGCATGGCTTTCTGCAGGCAGGATCCAGTTACAAATCATTCATTCCAACTAAAGTTGTGCACATATTCTATGCCAAAAAGGAAAACCTAACGCACAACATTCATTGTTGCATGCTCTGTGTCGTCTTTACCACTTAAAAACAGCCAGAAACCAGGTAATTTTTCAAATAAGCGGAAACGAAATAAGGACTAAGAGTTGTAACATGAAAGAGGACGGGAAGTGAGGAGCAAACAGTGGCTGACTGTTCATTCCAGTTTTCTATCATTCCTCCCCCTCATCTCCTTGATTACTTCCCAGGCTCTCCCTACAGTCTCCTAATCCATCTCTTCCCCCTCTCCCTCCATCTGTCCCACCCTTGATACAATCTGCTACTTCCTGTGACAAAGCACCAAAGACACAACCCACTTCCTGCTGCCTGCACTGCCAAATAAGGACTGCTCAAGACTGGGCAATCGATGCCTGCAGAAATACAGTGGTGCTACATTTCCTTACAAGTTGAAACGCATAAATCTGGTCAGTATTAACCTTTAAAGGCGATCTGGCTTCACTGCCAACAGCAAAACTAAAACTGTTTTATGCAGTGTTAATAAGTGTTGCATCTTAAGCCAGGAAAAGGTTGGATGCTTACTTCAATATGTTGCTTTGAACAACATCAGATCAGTTTAAAAGGTTAGTACACGGGAGATAGTTTTGGATTTGCTGTAAATCAGAAATGAGCATTATGTAAACACCAATCCCCTTCCTGTGATTGTGATGTTTGGCACTCGCCTCACACCGTGCCCACAGGCCTGCAGAGAGCTGAAACCTTCTCCTCCCTGTTCAGGTTAGCTAAGGCCCATTTATGCATTTCAATGTTTACCTTAATTACTGTAAAAACAGAAGGAAACGGCTTTACACACAACATCAGCTGTTATCAAATAGTGAATGCATGAAATGAAGACGTGACCCAAATGTTAGCAAGCTGCAACATTTGATATTTTTAAAATCAGTACACAGTAATAACACTTGTGAAACCATGGATTCATTTGCCATCTTGTCAGATGTTCACTTGAATCCAGCAGTTTGCTATATTGACCCACTCAGAGCTAAAGTACCCTGTGGCCATGGAAACTGCAATATATATTGCTGAATGAGTTATTTATAGATTAATAAAAAAGTAAGAGTTAACTGAACTCTTATTTATAGAGTTACCAATCAAGGTGGCAGCAATAAATATTCTTTACTCTGAATATCTGCTAAACTAGATCTCACAATACGAGTCACATCTTCACTATATCACCGTCTGCAGTGTTGCATTCACATTTGGATGCAACATTTGGTAGAATACTATGTTTCAAGTTTCATGTGTTCACACTCTGCATATTTGCAACAGTAACACAATTGCATGTTTTTTCTGATATTGCACATCGATTTTAAGAAATATCTACTATTTAAACTATTAGTCACAAACCAGGGAGGAAGCAAGTCCAAAAACATGGTTGTATTAGCGCTATATTCGGTGCAAGTCATTTCCCTCGCCTACACGTTGGCTTCTTCTCTTCTCATATCTATTGTTAAGCCTGTAGTCATTTAAGCAGTCAGTCTGTCAGGTCAGAAAAAATGTCTACCTTTTTACTATTTCACAGTTTGACATCACACAGTCTAATTACACTGTCTAATTACACTGTCAGGAATTAGGAAGAAACAGTTTCATGTCTAAAGGAGGATGGGAGAGACTTTGTCACAAAAGCAACTAAATGTTTCTGTCTTAGACTGATGAAGCCGTTAATGTTTCATGATTTCTTTCAACATCATGTGGAGCATACATGTGGGTGATCGTGGAGAAAATCTACTTTTAATATTGACCAATTTCAACTTTGATCATTTAAAATGAAATCCAGCTAATGAAAATGAGTTTATGGTTAATTCAGCAATAGTTTCATATTTTTTCCCCAATAACATTCATAAAAAATATACCACCTTGCATACAGCTATAAAATCTCACACTTCCTGTCTCGACCACATTCACATCCTTTCTCGTTCCAGGCTGGTGTATTATCATGAGAAACTGCAGCCAGGTTTGCTGCAAATCTTGCTTCGCCAAGTTGCATGCACCAGTAAATAATGTGATAATGTGTACCAGAAGCTCTTCCGTCTTTCAGTCGACATGTCTGAAGGAAATTACTTCCACTTTGCTGACACTGTGTGACCTTTTTGTAACCTGATCGACAGTGCTCAGGTAACGATTCTAGGTTTTTAAACATGCAAATATTAATATAAATCAGCACTGGTTGCCGTCTTGTTTGTTCGCATTGTGGTATAGGATATTTGCTTTACTGGTGATCAGGGGAATGACAGAAGTCAATTGCAATCATAGCCTTGAATTATTTTTTTTATTTATCATTATTATTTGATTATTACCATGTTATTAAAAAGAAAACATTCTTTCAAAGGAAGGTATGAAAAATGGTTGAAAAACTTAAAAACTATCCAAGATGTTTCTGGGATTTTGAATCGCTCAGCAGAGAGCATCTCATCCATCTGACAGGAAGATTTTAAAATGGAAAAACTTCTGCTGAATAAAACATACATCAAACATATAGGCAAACTGTAATTTCCTCTGGTCTCTGTTACATCCAGCATGTTGTTGTGCTGGAAGGGTAGATGGGGTGTATGGGAATTGGGAGGCGTCAGAGACACTGGACTGGGAAACAGATGCATATTTAATGGCAGAGAAAGCATGGGCTCAGGAGCGAGGCTGAGTGGCCGGCTGCATTATTGATACAACTAAGGACACTGAGACTCTAAAAGGCTAAGTGGCACTAGTGCATGAAGACATGAACTTGCACACACTCTCACACCTGTCATCCTGCCAACATGTGTGTCCGTGCTGACCCCATCGACTCCGTATGACGGGCTGCAGGGGGGCTGGTGGAATAAATCACCACAGGCAAAGTGATAAACAGGCTATTTTTTGTACTTCCTTAAGCCAAGACTGAGGGCAGCTGTGAGCAGTTGACTCAAGACGATTCCTCATAGGCACAGAGAGTGCTCACACTGATGGCCCAGAAGAGATCTTAGGCACCAGCTTTTAAGGCTAATAATAAAAACAGGCTTTATTTACAAATAAATTTAAAAAAAAAGTAGGATTATAAGCAAGTTGTAGTCCATATTTGATTATCAATCACAGCCATAGTGAGTCTCTTCAGTTAACGAGGGGTTAACAGGAAACCCCGGCGCACGGCTAGAACATGTGCCCTGTAGAAAATGTCTGTATAAGGCTCTGCTGTAAGAGCTTTTCTCCAAATGAGCTGGCAAGTACAGTCAGGCCCAGTGGCTCTTTTCTAACTCCTCTTACCTGATGCTCCCTCTGCTCTTTTTAACATCTTAAAAATAAAACAGTTTCAGGCCATATAAAAACCTGAGCAAAGATACTTTCGACATACCAGACAGGTCAGACAATTAGAAAAAAAAAAAAGTTTAAGAAGTTTTATCCCAAATTCTACGCGTCCTACACAGAAATTACAGTCCTGTTGCAATGTGAAAAGTGTGATGCAGAACTGAAGCTGCACAATATATGCAACCAGTATTGCACCAATCAAAATTGCAATCACAAACTGCTTGCATGTAATATTTATACATATGCATCAACACAATCAATATCTCCATGAGACTGATATATTGGCCTATTTAGTGCCAAAATCCACTCAATAACTTTTGACATTTGCCATTTACTGCCCTTGATTTCAAGTCCAGATATATACATATGGAGTAATGGAAAAAAAAAAAGAGTAATGAGAAAACTGTGGATTGGAAGTAATCAGTATCATCATCATTGTAATCTTCAGTAATAATATTGCACTTTTGTTTACCGATATTGTACAGCTGTAGGCAAGACCTACTGAAGCATGTCTGTCTGGTTCAGCTGACAGGCTGGGCAAAGAGAGCATTAGAAAACTCTGGAGGAGCTACAAAAGTTCACAGCTTAGGTAGGAAACCTGTGTTTCCTACCTGTGTGTTAATGTACACACAAACCATCAGTCCTGGGCCCCTCACACATGGCCTTACTGTAAGAGAAAAAGGGATTGTTGAAATAAACTGGTCAGAAGTTCTCCTAGCATTTTGACTCAAGTAATAGTGGAAGAAATGTGTTTGAATCTAAAAAGAACACGTTCTAACTCTGAGCTTTTTGACCAACACGTGAAACGACGGATCTGGCAGAAACACTCTGCATATCCCCACTGTGAAGCATGGTAGTGGCAGCATTATGATGCTACCATCGTGCTAGGTTTTAGGCTACAGGGGACTTATTGTCATGTTAATTTTGTTCAGATTTCCTTCTTAAGGTTTTACCCAAAAGACAGCCACGGTGAATCAAACAAACAGCAGAACTAGCCCTCCGTCACCTTTATGTACGTTTTCACAGCTCTGGTGATTGATTCAAACACAACTCAGAAGAAAATGACGCATTTAAATGGGTAGATCTTGCGTAACTGTCATACACCTTCCATGAGAAACAGTGATCCATTGTTCCTTGGCAAAGTATCAGACAACCCATTCATGCCAGAGTACAGACAGACAACATGTCACTATGCATGTTTCTGTTGTGGAAACTATGAAGATACTTCCTCTTCATCCTGGTGGCTGTTAAACATACACTATAAACTTTTCCTGAATTGATAGTCATGTCTTATATGCATTAATAGGCTGGGAAGACAAACAGGTGATTTGAGAATGAAACCCAGCAGCCCTTAAGCTGATAATATAGTAAAGTTTACTCTGAGCACTCATTCATGTTTATGTGAGGAAAGGCACTTGCTTTTCACCACAGCACCTGAAGGGCTGCCAGCAGGTGATGCCGGTTTGGCCACATTTGAGACAATCTTGAGTGTAAAGAGAAGTGAAACAGGGAAGTGCTTTAGTTAAAAGAAGTAACTTGGAAAACCCAGCACTTCACTGCACACAAATACTCATTTGAGTAAAGTCTAGACCACGCAATCAAGGAAAATGTTTCCTTTTTGGTCAAATTACAATAAATCCAGAATCCCTATATTGCAACTGTGTGTATCCTACTACAGGAAATAAGATGTGCTTGTCTTGGTATGAAACACACTGAACAGAGGTCGCGGTTAAGGATGCAACAAATTATTTTGGCAGTCGACTAATCTGTCAAGACTGTTGCGATTAGTCAAAGATTATTTTAATCCACCTCTGGTTTCCAAGCAGTAACCTTCTGTTCTCAGCACTTTTACATGTCTTGCAACACTTTCTCGAGGTCTCCATGTTAACATGGAAATTTCCACAGTTAATTCAGGTAATCCCATAACAAGCATGCACCTTTAAAAAAACTTTAAAATTACCTTAGTAGAGGGATGTTTGAGCATCATTTAGCCATCATTGATAAGCCCAAAGTCTGAAATACTTAAATTGGTGAAACTGGATAATTCCACCCTGAATTGAGATTTATAAAAAAGGTTAAAAAAAAAAAAAAAGCAATCTTACCGTTATAGAGCACCTAAGATTGGGACAAGGTTAAAAACTACAACCGATTAAGTGGATAATTCTACTCTTCAAATTATAACAAAAGGTATATTATAGAACTGCACAATTTATCAAATCACAATCATTATCACTGCGGAACATTGTGACAATGAAAAAAAAAACAAAAAGGAAGTTTGGCAATGAGGAGTGCATTGGAGTGAGCTCTAATGTTGAACAATTCAGCATCAGTTTGACGTTTGACTGGGGTGCTGATTACTTAAATCTGTAAAAAAAAAAAAAAAGTAATAATACTTTTTACAAATTCCTTAAAAGCTTCATTGTAAAATCAGAAGCTGACTCCTGGTTATAATTTCCATCAGCGAGGTCAACTCAGGTATTTTGCTTATTCAGTTGCCAAGTCCCATCTTTCTGTCATCTAGCTGGTTTACGTGAAATCAGGACAGCAATCAATTGAAAAAGGGGCCAATATGAAGCCTTTAGAAAATACAGAATGAAATTTGTTGAAAGAAACAAAACCATAACATGTGTGTGATAATGGGGGGTACAGAAGCAGCAAATTAACTCCAAACCATCTCAATGGTGAAGTTCTTGTTCTCTGATGCTGATTTGGGTGAAGAAGTCGCATACAAACACCGGTTGACTCTAGGCTGATTCATCAGACATTACATCATGCTCAAGACCTCTTCAGGCCACGTTTTTTGATTAGTTTCCAAACTGCAATGTACAGCTGTTTATGGCTAAATGCCCAAACATTGAACAAACTTCCCCCGATGCAACATATAGTCTTTTAATCATATTTACAAATCAGTACATGAAAGTAACAAGAGAAGTGGAAATTTAATGGACTACACTTGTCTTTTTTTTTTTTTTAAGAAATGGGAAGGGTGGTGGATTTTTTTGTTGTCACTTTTATTCAGCTGTTTAAAAATGAAAAGTGACAGCACATCGGAACTCACTTGTCTGAAGATGAAGATGAAGTCAGCTGTTTTTGCAATAACCTTTAGTAAGAATCTCATTTAAAAACATGGAAGTCATTGCCGGGCACTATCCAGCCCTCTTAGAGCAGGTTAATGGTTTTTAAAATCTACAAATCTCTGAGACGCCCTTTACTGTTGATACTATTTAAAGTTCAGTCTGTCGTCCCATTTTCCTAATGTCTGTGTCATCTCACACATGTAACAACTTGGTGCAAAATTAACACAAGCAAACTTTCACACCAAGCTACTGAATCAACGACACAAAACAGGCACTCAGGCCGTCTAAGCTAGTCGCAAACTGTAAATATCTGAATGAAAATCAGATGTGTTTTTGACCTTCCTGATTTTAAAAAAAAAGTAAAACAACCTTAAGGTATTTCCTGAATGCTGACTCCTCATTCATGACAGAGAAAGGAGTTTTTGCCCAAATCATCAAGTTGTTTTTTTTGCTTGGCCACTTGAAGAGCAGAGATGAATTCCTTCCTGCTTCTGATGCGGCCAAGGCTGTGTGGAATGAGGTGGGGTGGAGGGTGGGGGGCGGGGGGCGCAATAGAACTGGCACTCTCAATGCCCATATTTGGAATGAAGTTACCTCTGTCCTCTGCACTGAGCTCAATTCCTTTTACAGGTCGGAGCACATCCTCCCCGACCCAGGCCAAGGAGGAGGAGAGCTCCCTCTTAGAAAAGAATCAACAGGAGAAAACTCCCAGTTTCAGGCTGCCCTGACTTGTACGCCCCTTCCCTTTCCACTGAATGAGTAAAGAAGATCCCTTTTCCTGCTTAATCATGCTTCCTGGAAACGTGGGGGTCTGAGAATGCTGATGTTGGCCACAGTATAGTCGACTATCACAACCCTGGTTAGTTTTTTGAAGCTGGAAATTGGGCATTGGCCAATGAGATTCTAACTGCATGATAACTCAGACTAAAAATAACAAATTCCAAAGAAAATGTATAACACCATCTGATTACTTTCCTTTAAAGGCAGCCTCTTTACAGCTAGTTAGCCGATTTGTTGACTGTGGTTTGAAAACAGCACAAAATTAATAACAGAGCTGTACGGTACATTGAATACTACAGTCAGAAATGACTACTTGGATGCAATGTTTGCTAGGATTTCAAGTCTGTGAATTCTCACAGTGTATTGATAATATATTTGGCCAGATGGCTGGACTGACTGCCCTGAAGCCAGAAGGCCAACAGTCGATGCATATTTTTTAGGGGTTAAGATGCTAAAGTTCACAGAAAATGTCGGGAGCATTGTGTAATGGTAAAGTAAGAGAATAATATCCAATTTCCTGGTGTCCTGTGCCCTAATTAATAAGAGGTGAGTGGTGCAAGCAATAACTGTCCATGTTTTTAGTGTAAAACAGCTTTTGCTTAGCCAGCTGACAGGTAATGTGCAGCAAAAGGTAGAGAAGAACTGAGACTGCTTTAGCATATATTTCATAATACTAGAATGAACTTCTCTAACTTCAACTCTTTTTCTTGTACACTGCGTGGACTTTTTGAAACAGCGCTACAAAAAGTTCTAGTGGCTTTGCACTAAATCTTTTAAGACCTTTGTACACTTGACACTGGTAACCAGTCATCAACTAAAGTTTACAAAGTATCGCTGGTCAAAAATGTTAGCGTGGAAAACATAAATATCCCCTAAGAGGAAGCATCAGTACATAAGATTATTTGTATCGCAGTCGATGCACCAAGATATGTCCGCATGCAGAAATAGCTCATCTTTTAACAGAACAAGTAAACAGACCGGCCTGCGTTAAGCGCGTCCTTTCCCGTGTGGCAATAAACCTTTAGTCAACACTAGGTCAAAGTCTCAAAGAAAGCCAGCAGCAGAGCCTGAAGCAAGCTCAGGGTTTCCTCTGAGTCTGCTCTTCCTGATGCAGCCTCTGTCCATAAGTAATCACCATCTTCCCAGATAAGAGAGGCCAAGATCTAAGGACTTGAGTGATAAGAATGTTAACAATGGCTGGCAGCATAAAGCTGTTTCTATACTAACTGGGTTCCATTATGTTCCATTAAGCAGCGGACCCCAGATGAACCCTCTGGATCTTTATAACCATTAGCAGTGCTGACCATACAGAACGTCCATCCCCGTAGCTAAGCTTTCGTTTCGCTGCAACGTCAGAGACAGACTCAGTCAAACCAAGAAGATAATGTTCCTCCAATTTATCTGCAGCGGGGAAGGTTCATATATCTGCAGTTATCTTCACATGATACTCTGTGTTCAGTTTCACTCAGTTTTTATACAATAAAAACACTTCACTCCTTTCAACTGGCCAAACATGATATTGGTACATGAAGTCTGAATACAACACCCTCACAAATATTTAACTGAAGTAGTCCTTATTGTAAATTAAAAAAAAGGAGTATATTGTTCCCTGTTTAATATATTCAATGTCTTAAGTGAATGTGGATTTTAGTTACAACTCAATAAAAACTCAAAGGGCCTACCAAAATTTCTGTGGAAGAATGCAAGGTTAGGATCAGTGTAAGGCGACACCATCTTTTGCAAATGTATTTTTATTGCTATTCATGACACAATATGACTATTATGAAGAACTGTCTAGACTACAGTAAGTGTTGACTTATTTAAGCTACATAGATGTAGACTGGAAATAATGACTTTTATTTCCTGGTTTCAGGCAGCTGAATCCTTCCCTTTGGTCAATGTTTGCTAAAAATCATAAGTTTAAAGACATCAATATTCATTTGTTTAGTGCTATAAATATTTATCACAATATTCACCAAGACTATCACATTTTTCTAATATCCTACAGCAAACTGCTCCTTCAAATGTCCCAACACAGGGCTTATCTTAACACATGTGAGTGAGAGCTTTTTTTTTTTTTTTAAAGGAACAGAAACCTTTTTGTTTGTTTCCAAGTTGAAACAACTTTCCCCCCCAAGTTGTTTCAACTTGAGGGGGAAAAAAAAAAAGAAGAAACCTTTCTGAAGCACTTTTCCTGTAGTAATGCACTCGAAACACCAAGTTACACTGGTTAGTTTTGTGCAGACACGAAACAAGACGACATAGTGGAATCATGTGGGCGACTATAGTCATCTTTGAAATCCTGTGCTTTATATGCCACCTCAAATGTCACACCAGTTCAGTTTTGTCGCTACTTCAACAGGAAAGTGTGGCATAGTGTCAGTTTATTAAATGTGTTCTCCTCAGTTCATTTTAGTAAAATTAATGTGCAACAACAGTGGCTCAGGACCTGCTTAAGAGGCGATGTTTAAAAGCTGATAAATAAGACGTTCCACAGTGAAAAGAGACCAATGGCAGGTAAATCCGGGATTTATGAAGCAGCAGCTGAATACTGGATCACATCAGTTCTGTTCAGAGGTTGCTCAAGGGTTGGCATGATATGTCCATTATAGAATACTTTAATCAATTCCTAGCACATGTAATTATTTTCTTATATATATATATATATATATATATATATATATATATATATATATATATAAATGATATTTTAATACATCCAAATCAAACTTATTTTAATGTTTTGGACCCTCAAAAATGTCAGGTAATAAAACTGTCCTGTCACTGAAGTCAAAATGATGACGATTATAAATGGAACTTTAATGGTAATGAACTTAAAATAATGCTCTGGTTTATTCCGTTTCACTTATCTAAAAGCTTTTAGATAAACCAAATTTTACAAATACCAATAGTTGCGATGCTATTTACATAACTGACAAACTTAAGTCGAGAAGTTTTTATGTTGTCGAATGTCACGCTGGTGAAATGACAGGAACGATAAATTTTCAAACTTATGTTCCTGTCAAGAAGCTTAAAAAAAAAAAGAACTAAAGACAAAAAATGCATTATGTAGCTCTCTTAATAACTGTGGTTTGTCAATTAAGATATTACTTCCTCATAATTAATTTTGTAAGGAACTGATGTGAGAAACTTGTGTAGTAAAGGGGGTAAAAACTGACAACCCTACAGAGGGCAGTTGGTCACCTTTTGGACTTTATGAACTTGGCAGACAGTTGGAACTAAACCAGACGTGTGCCAACTGTAAAATAGGCCTTAACGATAGGAGATAAACTACATTAGCGTCTGTCATTCTGACCTCAACTTGATAAAATAAAGAAACACCAAACCTGAGTTTGCAGAACTGAGAATCCTTCCTGCAAGTATTTGGCTACCACTTCAAAAACAAAATTAAGCTATTTGAGTTTGCATGAAAGTTAGAGAAACGCAGGACAACATACCCAGTGTTTTTTTCTGGATATACTCAACATGTTAGAGTTTACAGAAATTAATACAAATGTACATTGCACGTTTTATCTGTAAACAACTTTGTAAATGGTGCATCATTTTCCTTTCACTTCTGCAACACTTTATGTTGGTCTATCGCATAAAACACTTCTGAGTTTGTGGTTTAAGTGAGAAAGTACAATGCGAATAAATACTTTTGCAAAATGTAGCACATACAGCTCTTGAAATACTAAGCTATAAAAAGGTATAAAGTATTTATCCAAGCCACATTAAAAACCTAACTTTCTGCTTGTTATTTTACATTTTAGGATAGAGTGTTAAAGTATGCTTGCTTACTTCTTTTTGTTAAAATTCCTACATCTAAAAATATTGTCAACTTTAGAGTAAAATCATTCGTTTTGCAGCCCCTACTTTGATTTGGATTAGGCAAGAGATAAAAAGCACAGCTGGATTTGAAACCGAGTAACAAAAATGTGCTTTCAATTTGTGGCCATGCAAATGTGTGCATGGGAATCAGTTGGTCTTTATTGAAATGTTTACTTTCCATTTACATATGTAGCAGAATGGACTTTACCATCAGCTACTAAACTACTTTACACAAATCCTACAGCTTACTTGCAGGGTTTTAGATGAACTACCAACTATGATGATTTATTTAAAGGTGGTTGTCTTTCTAATGCTCTGGTTTAACAGGACTGTACGAATTATTGCTTACTGCATCTAATATTAAGGTTTTAAAACTAAGCAAATAGACAAGCACTTCGTACTGGCTAGCAATAGCCTACAATACAATTAACTGTTTATTTAAACTATAAAATAAAATAAAAAAAATATTAAAGAATAAATAAAATTGACATGAAAAGTAAAAGCAGCAGCCTAGAGGCACAACCCCAAAACCAAAACAGCAGCTTCCACCAAGGAAAATGGCTTTGTCACAAAGCAGACAATGGAGGATTTTGTATATTGAGCAACTTGTGTAGCAAAGCGCCTAATCCAAGAAGCAGGCCAGCATAATGGCCTATTTATGAGTATGAGAGGTGGGCGGGCCAAGAGGGGTGAATTGTTTCAGGGAAGGGGGTAGTGGTGATTGGGCATTGTGGGAAACAAACACTCATGTCAGGACATTTCAACTAACAGTGTGTGCATGCAGGGTGATCCTTTCGACACACTGTCACACCAACTGTACAACAAAACACTGAGGGGGTCTTTTGAAGTGTACATCAACATGCAGCTCCTTTATGATGCATGAAATGAAACCATTATTCTTTTTTTTCCCATTATGGATAAGAATTCCCACAAGCACACCACAATTACCTCAAATTGGTATTGCTTCTGGGGTGCAGCACATTAAGATGTGTTTGGCAAAAAAAAAATGTGAAAGATCTGCTTATATATATATATATATATATATATAATTTTTTTTTTTTTTTTTTACAAATTCTCTTTGTGCATTAAACAAAGAGAACCGGCTAAAGACAGTGACTGATGATGAGGTTTTGCAGGACAACCCAAAGTGGGTGGTGTCTTTTGCAAAGACATGTTCTCCCCCCAAAAATATCAGCAGTTTTTGACCAATTATGGTAATAAATGACAAGAACAACAGACGTCAGACAGGCTGAAATTTGCTTGTGCTGCTTACATCAAAGAAAACAATCTGACTGTGCAAGGCATGAGGCAAACAAGTGGAGACCTGAAATACCAACACCAAAACATTACACAACGGTGCAGCAAGAACATGCTGCTGTTGCAACCCTAAGGAGTTGCATCTCAGCGTCCTTACAAAGGCATAAATGCAATAACTCTGGTGCATTTCTTAAATAACAGCGAGTGGTCTGTTGGGACATGGGCTCAAGAAGAAGCGGAAGACGATTACAGCGAATCCGCTAAGGTCACAGTTTGAACAGCATTCCTATCGAGCTGATGCCAAAGGAGAGAAATGTGGTGTTGAGACACAAAAGAAACAACGGGGCAGGGCAGAGAGTGGGGCTGAAGGGGAGTGTAGGGGGGTAGCCTCCTCCTCGCTGCTTTTAACACTGATCAATAACAGGCTCTTGCAAGGGAGCAAACAAGTAGTCCGCTCCGGAATCACTTCCACTTCATGCAGAGCTTCTGAACCAACTTCAGGATGCTCAGCAGACAGAAAAACAGTGGGTGAAGCAGATGCATTACACCTGTTTCTGTGTATTATTTCTTGAGCCCGAGGCAGACGTGAGGATGGTGTTAGACGGGACGGCACTTTTCAGTCAGAGACCAATCCACAGAGTCAGCGTGGGAGTGGAGAGTCACCTCTCTGACAATAAGAGTGAATCACGATGCAAATTGATGCACTTCCTGGGCCACTTAGCCCCCAGGATAGGAATCTGAAAGGCTGATGCAATGACCTGAATAGAGGAGTTATTTTTCACTGAGACAGTAATCCAAAGATAACAACAACAAATGCTTCTAAATCTGATAATAGTGAACCAAGATGCTCGGGATGATCAGAACCAGTTTCAGAACTGGGTCAGTAGTTGAACTATTGACCAAATGCCTGCACTTCTGTGTCAACATTTACATTCCAGAGCCACAATGAGCACTAGCAGAGCTGCATACCAGTCATTACCCATTATGCAAGGTGACATGAACCCCTTTGGCCACAGCGGGGGGCCAGTCAAAGCCGTAGTCATTTAGAGGAAGAGCTCCATTCACCAACCTAAACAGGAACTTCCTAACGCGACGTTAAGGAGGCTTCGGGTTAGCAAATACGTCTGACATGTGCGGTAAAGTCACAGGTATGTTTGTTGTATGGTTGGGGAAGTACTGTGCGCCCCCCCCCCCTCCCAACCCCCACAGCTTCTCCCCTTCTAACTGAGCAACTCAACAATCAGGCGGTTAGCTTATCTTATTGCACCATGGTTAATAACTTTATTACACACTGCTTGGGCAGAACAGCGTGCTGTCGCATTGTGTGGTTGTGTCTCCAGAGCCATGATGTCTGCGTCATGCAAGGTTCCAGCATTTCAGAATGCCAAGGTTATTATGCAACTTAGACACACACGATTATCACTGTGCCTTATTTTAAGCAAGAGCCATGTTAAATGTGCACATCTAATGCAACTCGGTGCAAGGATTTCAGGTCGCGCCAGCGTTCTCACTGCACTCTGAGGTCCCAGAGAGAAATGTGTGTAAAACAAATAGAAAGACTGCCCCGGACCTGTTGTCGCTATCAAGGTTTAGGAATGTTTTGAACGGATACAGTTTTTACGTGCCTAAAATGCTGCATCGTTCTGTTCCTACAAATTGGAGTCCTTTTTTTCCTGAGACACCAAAGAACATGGTGAAGTGCTTCCCCTCTCGCTCACATGTTGCAGTACACTGGCATCAGCTGGCGGAAAAAACGCCGATATACTTTTTCTCTCTCACATACAACAAAAACAAATTGAGCCATTTGCAAATACTTCTGGTTGTGTAAAACACACAAAGTGATGAAGCTGAAAACAAAATCAAGAATACCTGCACCTTTCAAACCTGTTTGAGTAGCCTGATAGGCCAGCTAATTGCCAGGCAAATACCAGCCTGTTATATTTGTGTTATTCTAAAAATAGCAGAACTGCAAAACAGCATAATATTTTTGCACATGAAGCAGTTGAGAACTGCAACTAATTTTAACAACCGATTAGTCTGCATTGTTTTTTTTTATCTGAAATGTGCCTAAACATATTGTTAACAGAACAGAACATTGTTATAACAAAAAATTTCAAGTCTTAGGTTGAGATCAGCAAAACAAATAGAAAACACAGGACCAACCCATGAGATATATTGTTACAAATGGGGCACTGTGAAAGGCTGAACACACACACACAAAAAAAAAATCTAAAAAAAAAAAAAAAAAGAAAACTGGTCACTCAGGTTATCCCTACCAGACTCCAGTTCTTCAGTGTAACTCTCAAGGACATGCACTTTGAAAAGACAAAAAAAAAAAAAAAACACCCAAGCAAATAAATAAACAAACAAACAAAAAAACAAAACTGCACACTAAACTAAGTGCTAGTGGCGTTTAAACGTGAGATCAGAGCAGCTCCAGCCCAGGAGCAGAGACTTCCAAGCTTGTAATTGCCAGCAGGCGCAGGCTGTGACAGGACATGGAATTTGTGGACATGAGCTGTGTGCCTGTGGGTCTTGTTCATGGTGCTAAACTCTGCTCTCCCACACGGAGGCAAACTGCAGCTCAGGAGGGGGTAGCTTTAATGTGTGTCTATGGAATGCATGATGATGACGATGATATAAACAGCACATGCTGCAGATTGGTCACTTTCTTGTGGCCAATCTACAGCTCAATAAGCGCACCCCCTGCTTTGGCTCTTAGCTAGCCACCGAATCCTTTTTTATACCTTATAAATTAGACTGACCTCAGTAGTTTTTTTGCACATGAAGATGTTTAAAATCTTAGTGTTATAAGTAATCTACGAAATAATAATAATAATAATATATATATATTTTTTTAAACTAAAACGTGTTGATGTGAATCAAACTGCTTAATCTCAACCCAAAAACTTTGAACAAGTAGAAAGCTGAAGTTTCAAGAAAGTTACTCGGTCACAAAAAAAAAAAAAACTTCCTGCACAGTTTTAGCTGAGAACAAAAACAACCCAAAACCCAGCTGTGTGTTTCTGAATGAGAAACGGGAATTTAACGCGTTACAAAGCACTGCTGTCGAGATTAAACAAGCAGCTCAGACTCTTTTAACCAGCAGCCCATGAGAAAACTAGCAACAGAAACAGTGAGAAATGCTCGGCTGGAAACACAATGAAACGTGAAGGGATCCCAGCCGCTTTACGCACCTCATTGTTCGGCCAGAGTGGAGCTCCTCTCCTGGAAGGCAACTTCGGATGACTTCAGCGGTGAAGCCCGGTGTTTACAGAGTCACAGCGATGAAATAAAAAAAACTACACCGTCCAAAAGCGGAGAGGAGGAGGGGGTGGGCGAAACAGTACATCTAAAGCCGCAAACAGGGTAGTGGGGATAAAGGAGCACACCTCGACGATTTCCTGGTTCTGTGGAGCGGGAGAGGAGGAGGAGGAGGAAGAGGTAGAGGAAGAGGAGGGGGTAGATACAGTAGTGAAGCGGGCTTGTCAACTCCAATAACTCTCCCACAGTGGGTTTCTACGAGAAAAAAAAAAAAAGAAGTGAAGCTGAGAAAATAGCGGCTGCCCAGAAAGCTTCACTTCCTCTTCTCCCACTTTCAGGTGTTTTTATGTTTGCAGCTGCGCTAAGAAAGGTTGAAATGATATACCTCCGCGGGGCTCTTTTTCGTTCACTCCGCGGCGCTGTCGGGTCACGGCCCTGCCGTGTGAATTCACGGGAGTCTGGCCTAACCCGCCAGCTTCAAAGTAATCCCAGGACGCATTCAAGTGTGCTTCGTAAAATTCCCTTTCACGAATTTAAACTGGGTCTTAGATTCATCTTTAAAGTCAATTTGATGTGGTAGTGCAGGTGCAGCTAAATAAACTAGAATGCCATCGAAGTAATAATTTATTTCAGCAATTCAAATAAAAAAGTGAAACTCATATAGATTTATTACACACATGTATGTGTACCTTCTGTATGACTTACATCTAAAAAAAAGTTTTTCAGAAAATTAGAATATTATGTAAAGCCAGTGAATATATTTTTAATACAGAAATGATACGGCTAATATAGTCAAGGAAAAATCTCTGAGTGATGCCCTCCACAATCAGGGTAAATTTGCGTGAGTTTCAATGTGACGTTTCCATCTTTTGTGATGATTTGAGGAACCAAATCATCCGATTGTTTTGGTTCAACGTACTTTAGGAAGTCCTAAGTCAGCAGAGCCGTCTACCAGCAATTTGCAGAACCAATGCTTTCTTCCACTAAACTTTATAGAGTTGCTGATTTAATATTCTAGAAGGCCTTTGCTTATGTCCAAAACTACAAATACTTGTTTTGAAGGCAATGACATCACTGTGCCTGACTTTAACTCCACAGAGAATTGAATCGGCCAGGGACACGGTTAGGCCTCTCACAAAAAGCAATAAATCATTTTATTGCATGATAAATTAAAACAAGCTCCATTTTCCATTTGCATGATTTATCGTGTTTCTCATTTCTCTCTATCTTTCTACCAAAAACTGGATGGCAAAAGTCTCGAGTCTGGTGCACTGGTCTCAACTAGAACTAGCCCATTTTTGGAAGGACAGTTTTGTTTACAAAGTCTTCATAATTCCTTTCATTTGTTGTTTTGTTTATTTATTTTGGATATTTAAAATGACTTCCAGTTCCAGTGTTAAACGCTCATTAGAATTTGAAGTTAAATGATCTTTGTGAATGTGTTCTTTTATTATTATGCCATTACTATTATATTACTTAAAAATGGTATCAAAACAACAGTATTATTGTTTATCGTACGGCAAAATTTGTTAATGTGACAGGCCTAGAAACCATATCTGAGAAGAGCTGAAGACCACTGCTAAAGTTGTTTTTGCATTTGTTAACTTGACTTGTGTGACAGTTCTAGTGGTCTCTTCAGGGCCCCCTATTGATTTTTGGGGCTTTTAGTAGCTGATTGATTTGCTTATTTCTTGTGCTGAGCATAATACTGTGTTTTAAAATGAGAGCAATAATATCTCTCACATACAAATGAATTAAAACAGCACAGTACTTAATCTGTGTTATTTTTTATATTTTCCAACCTTGATGACATATAACATTTTTGGTTTAGCATATATACTGTCAGGATTTCTAGAATTTATGGTGAAATTAATCTTATGCATACAAAAATAGCAACTATTGGTCAGCACAGTTTTAAATTTTATAGTATAAGTCAGTTGCTTCACTGAGATAATGGTCATTTAAAAAGTTATATTTATGTACATGAAGCTCACACTGAGTCAACTATAGCTGTGTCGACCATCCTTACTTCCTGTAAACAATGTTGTTACTTTATTACAAGTACCCTTAAACTAATGGCACAAGCAAAGTATCTACATTGTCAATTCTCACAATACCTTCACGAATGGGCACCCCAAATTCCAATAGCACATGAAGCCATCATTACATGCGAGGCTGGTCCATTATAAACTCTGCACATCACCCTACTGGCTGTTTGTGAAATTTCAAGTGTATCTTTTGTGACTCTTAAATATTCCACAGAAATGCTATCTGGTAGGAATATGGATCATGTTTTTATTCGACAAAAGCATGGTCTCAGTTTGACAAATAAAATGAAAAAAATAATGTTTTTTAAAATATGTTAAGTTATGTTAAAAACAGATGTCAGCAGCAATAAATAAAATAGGATGCCTCTCATGAGCCAGTCCTCAGTGCTGAGACATTGCCTGATGTTAATTGAAGTGGAAAAGAGGATATGAAAGGAGTGCATTACGTGTGTGGCATGTGCAAACAAACTGAAAGCTAATATGCCCAGTTTCACTACAGGCACACTCTAAGACATAGAAGCTTAAGCAACTGCTGGTATTTTTTTTTTAAAGCCATGTGTTCCCTGTTAGCTGAGCCAAGAATTTCAAACAAACCCCCAGTCGTTGTGCGAGTCTCTGCTCCCATGTGTGGATGTGTTTGTGTGATTTGTGGTGGCCCAGACTCAACAAGTTGGTTCTTTTCCCAGAAAGCGGCCTGTGAAGAATCAGAAGTAGACACACAGTAAGCTGAGGTTGCTCCTGAGCTCCTCCCTCTTTGCCACAGTTTTATTTCCACAACTTGACGTCAGTTGGTCAGTTTCGTTCGCAGGATGTGGAAGAATGTCAGCACATGATCAAAACTGGTACATTGAGAATTTACCAAAGCTTGGCTATTAAAGTTCACCTCTGTACCTTTATTGACTGATTGATTTATTTTTTTTTTTGGAAAGGCTGTTACAGACTGCACTTTAACTTACATTAGAAAGAGAGTACAGTGCGTTCCTGAGCCAGTGTATTACCAAGAAAATACAGATAACTGAACCTCAATCAAAGAAACAAAGCTCAGTCTGGATCTGATTTAATCAGTATAAACCTGAAAAAAAAAGGAAATAGGAGTTTTTCCTGACTTAGTACAGTTCCTTACAAAAGTTTTAACAGCCCTTGAACTTTTTAAATTTCCAGATTCACAACTGGATTTTTACAGGACTAAAGCATGAATGTGTTTTTGATCTACTATGTGATTGTTTAAACATTTTATTGAAGCCCTGGCTTTATGTGTAGGAGATTTAGTCATGATGCAAAATGTCATACTTTAAATCTTGCAGCTTCATACGGGGTTCTTCCATAATTGTTTTCAACTTACACTTCAATCTATTCTCTGCTGAAGAAGACACTGTCCTATATAATACATAATATTTGATGTATCTTTTAGACAGCTTGTGGTAAATAGGACTCTTCCTGGTAACACTTTATTTGAAGGGGTGTGCATAAGACTGACATCACACTGTCATAAACATGACATAACATCTGTCATGAACATAAAGCAGTCTGTATGACTGTTTATGACAGTTGTCATGAAGTGTCATTCGGTAAATAATGACACTTTTAATGCAAAGTTGCTCTAAAAGTTGCATTGAAAGTCCATTAAAAATGCCAACTTTGCATTAAATTATCATAATTTACAAAATCATGCAAAGTTGGCATTTTTAATGGACTTTCAATGCAACTTTTTGAGCAACGTTGCATTAAAAGTGTCATTATTTACCGAATTACACTTCATGACAACTGTCATAAACATTCATAAAGACTCATTCATGTTTATGACAGGTGTCTTGTTTATGACAGTGTCATGTCAGTCTTATGCACAACCCTTCAAATAAAGTGTTACCCTTTTCCTTCCTACATTTCAACAATGGCACACCTGAGCTGTGGATCTGTGCAGCTCCTACAGAGCTCTTGGCTGCTTCACTGTTTAAAGCTCCCCTCATCCATAAACTGAAGCTAATATGCCCAGTTTAATTGGGCACATTCTCAGATAGACTCGTCCAGCCTTTCAGTTTTGCTGGCCACATCTTGGTAGGTCTCAAGTAAAGCCATATTCTTTTTATTATCAGATCAATCATAGTTCTGTAACCTACAACCGAGACGTTCAAAGCTTGGAACTTTTTTCTGTAGCCTCGTCTTTCTTCAAATTTCTGTACAACAAAAAATAACAAAGAGGTTAAGAGGTTAAGTCAGGAGAACAAATAAAAACAGAAAGTGTTACTTTTCCTTCCTATGATTGGTGGAAAGGGTCTAAGTATCGTTGAGCTCCGCACATTACATTTACATTCCAGTAGGTGGCACCACAGCCTAACAGAGCATGTTGAAGACACTGTGGCTAAATGTCAAGAACAGCAAATTTAGTACTAAATAAACAAATGTTCATATTGGAAATCTGAATCTGTATTTCACCCATAAAACATTTTGCATGGAATAAAATAAATATTGACATGAAATGAATATGAATAAAAATTAGCCAAGTTACAGTATATTTGAGTATATACAGGTACATACAGTATGAGTCAATAAATAACATTAATGAAGATTGAATACCATATTATAAACACCTTGGGGAATCTAGTGTGTATATTTTGCAAAACTTATTTAGGTTTAGCAGGCATGACCTGACCAAAATCAAGTAATTTCACTGGGCTGATGTGTTATTCTGAATTTTGATACAAAGATTTAGATTTCTTATAATTAGGGGAAATGTATTGTATATTTGACTGCAGTACTGCTTGGTTACTCAATAGATACATTTAGTATTTCTATATTTAAAGCCCATATATACTGTACAAAAATTTCAGTACTAAAATATGACTCTTTTAATTTTTTTAAATAATTTTGGTTTTTGCTATAAATATGTGTTCTCCTAAAAACTGGGAATTAATAGGCAAACACGGGCCTCAGTTGATTTTGTCTTTGGCCTTGTGTATCAACAGTAATGCAAAGTTAATATTTCAAACAGCCAGAATAAGACCAGCAATAAGACAAGAACAGATCCTCGGATTCTTGTTTCACCCTCTTTCTCAGGTGGAGGGGTGTTTGTTTGGAGACCAGGTCTGGGGGTTCATACCCGTGATCACTGTCATTTACTTTGTTGCTCTGCGTCTGTGCACTGCACTTTATTGTGATGAATGAACACAGTGTTTGTGTTTACAGAACTGACACCTCCTTCTCCCGCCGGCCCCTCCACCTGGTCCGTCGGCCCCGACACCCGGACCGTGGCTCTGCTTGAAAACAAACTGTGACGGCTGCTCCGGTTACAGGAGCCCGATCGATGCACTGCCGGGTGTCGCGTTGCTCGAAGGGGATGAGTATCGCTGCATGGCCGATCGCTATCATAATCACACTTCCCCTCCGTTATCGCTTACCTACTGAATAAAACATCTGCCTTCCTGCCTGTGGATCACCCACCACCCCAAAATCTGGAGGGATGGCAGCTTCTTCTTTGAGTGTCTTTGAGATGAGTGAGGTAACTTGAGGAAAGTGGACAATGATACCCAACAAATTAGGTCCCCAAAGTTGTTTTTATCACCGGCATCTCCAAATAGACCCGACCGGCTTTCGACAGGGTTTGTCTCAGGATGCTGAAGCGTCACGTTTCATTGTTGAGATGTGTCATTTGACCCAAAACAACCTTTAGATGTCCAGTTTTTGATAAAGTCACTCAAAAAGGCGCATCTCATCGGCTGAGCTCAGCCAACATTTGGATCGCACACATAAAGCAGCGATCAATTGTGTTTTAAATCAAAGGATTTGAAACACAACTCTATCGTTGTCTGTATTTTTCTGAAGACCTGTTCCCTTTGTTTTTAAGTTTTCTGATTGTTTTGTTTCTCTGACTCTAAATTCTGTCAAGTTCTCCCTTCTTTTCCTTCTCATATTCCCGAACATTCATGTAGATAATTTTATCATGTGTTTATACTTCTTTTCAGTCGATATGCACCCTTTACTTTGATCTTGTTTCCATGTGTCAGCGTTTTCTCTTACAGATTTTCTCTGTTTTGGGCACAGTTTTCATGATGGTTTTATTTCTTAAGTGAAAAAAAATCTCTGCAAATCATTCTGGTGTATGGAAAAAAGTATTTTCCCATTTTGTTAAAGGATTTATTATCTATAGCTACTTATCCATGCAGGCTCCTGGGGCTGGTGCATGTCTTCAGCATGTCTTCACTGGGTGAGAGACAGTGGACATCCTGGAGAGGTCACCAGTCCATGGCACGGCAACACAGAGACAAACATAAAAACAAACAAACAAAAAAAAACATACATGCACTCCTAAGGAAAATGCAGAGAGGGCAATTTACCTGATATAGATATTTTTTGAAGGAAGCCGAACTACCTGGAGAGAACACACACATGCATGGAGAGAACATACATACAACATTCAGCAATATCCCAGACTGGGATTTCATCTCAGCATCTTCTTACTGTGAGGCAACAGTGCTAACATCTCCGCCAGTATAAAGGCCATCTTTTGCAGTAATTAATGTTTTCGGAAGGCTGAGTTTTGTTTCAGTGGTCACAAACTGGCCTGATTACTATTTGGGCTGTAGAACCGAGAAACCACTTGCACAGAAACTTTCTGACAACGTGAAGAAGGCTAAGCAATCTCTAAGCACAACATCACATCACGCATCAGCATCCCCTAACATCTGGTATTAAACTAAAACTTTACAGAAAAGAAGCACAGCAGCACATCTATCTCTGAAGAGGTAACAGAAAAAAGTTTTGGAGTTTCACTAATCACTCCTTTGACCCCTGGACTAATGTGGGCACTGCTCAGGGCCAGTTTATGTTTTGACCGTCTCCATTCAAGAACAAGGATACAAATGACTGAAATTAGCTCTTCCAGATTGGTGGCTGGACTCAGCCTAAAAACAAGTTAAAGACCTCCATCATCAGGTAGAGCTGCCATTTCTCCTAATTTGACTGAGATGATTTGACTGTCGGATGGGAATGCCTTCTCTACTTCTCTGTTTGCAGGTTTTCTCGACCCAATGCAGGGGAGCCCTCACTAGACCCCAAATCTACTGGAAGAACTGCATATGAGCCAGAGACTCTGGAGAAAATGATGTCTGGGTTTCCCTCATGGACCTGCTGCCACTTAATCTTGAATAATTAGAAGATGATGGATGGATGGTCTATTTTAAGACTTATTTTAAGCCAATGTTTTGTGTGATCTAAAACCAGTCGCACAGTTTCAGGTGTTCTGACATTCTCGTGGTTTACCTTCATTAAATCTACAATCCAACAACACATCTGTAAGGCAAATAGGCTTGGATCTCTCTTTTTAGCTGACTCCATGTTAAATGTGGAATGACAAATTTAATTCTAAAAGTACTGATTTTTCTAGCTGGACACTTAAAAGAAATAACTATATTTTTCCCTAAACTACTAATTCCCAAAATGTTAAGCATTCTTTTTCAGGATGCAAATCCTTTTGCTCCATTTTTGTATAATATATGGCATTAAAACAATTAAGCCAGCATTAGTTCTCCAGTGCTATGAGTACATTATTTGATCGTAAATAATATCCTTTTTGGGGCTTCCACAATACTTGTGAAAAATCCACATTACAGTCTCATATTTACCGGCTTTCCTTGGGCAGCATATGCAACAACTTGTTTCCCAGCTCATGCTACATGATCTCTCCTAAAATGCCAAAGACTTGCCGTGAGCATAACTTCGACAGACAGTCATGTGGGCTCAATGCGTTTGAATCTAGTGCACAGACTGGCTCTACTGATGCAGTCCTCCCTCTGGCAGGCCTCACCTGGATGCTGTAAATCAGCTAGGATATGTTGTTCACACACAAACACTCTACAGGTGCTAACCTCATGGGCACCCCGGTAGTGTACGGGTCAAAGATCTGCAAAAAGCTGAGAAAACCCCCCAAAACAAAACGTAAGAGTAATGATGTAATCGTTAGAAGCAAATACACTGATTGTGGACACATATAGGTCCTAAATAAAAGCCCTCCAGATAAAACAGGGCCAACACAAAGACCAATTCAGCAATCAATGCTCAAAAGGTTTAAAATACACAAGCACTTTATTTATTTACACTCAACCACTGAATCTGAGAGCACCAAAGCGTGGAGGTTAGACGCCAACTGCCAGAGGAGTAAAGCGACACTAGCTGTTGAGCTATTAGGCCAATTAACAAAGTGGTCAGAAGGGGCCGGGGTGGCAGAGGAACAGCCTGAAATGGAGAGATGAGGGTGTGAAGTGACAGTCAGCACATCTGGTCTCATCAATAATGCAGCGGGCCTTTAAACGGCAGTTTGTCGCATGTTGAGCGCTGCAGACTGAAATCAAGCCTGACACCCAAGATGCTGTCAGGGGAGAGTAGAAGAGAGGAAGAAAAGAGGGAGGAGGAGGGTAAGAACCCTGGAGGGAAAAAAATAACTTTTCGCTATTGTTTTAATGCATTCGTGTGATGCTATGAACTCTGAAAGAGCAAGGTGAAACTTAACTTAAATAAACCCATATTGATGGAAAAAGAAGCGTCAACTGAAAAGATAAACACCAACAACTTCAGCATTTATCTATCATTTTTATTATAAAAAAAAAACAAAACAAAAAAAACAAATCAAAATAATCAGCACATGCTGCACCTAACCTCTTGAGACACAGTGTTGTCAACAGTTTTTCTGTCTCAACAGTGTCCACAACATCCAACATCAAAAAGGAAAAACAAAAAAGGTGAAAATACATCAAACCCCTGCCTTCAAAACCTTCCTACAGGTGGAACCCTTTAAAAGTTCATTTTCCTGTGATGAGAGGATTTCTCAGGACGACGATCACAGAGTCTCCTCTGAGGAACATTTTAGAAATGTAGCGGTCCTTATTGACGGGCTTTGACTTCTTCTTTCCCTTCCCGCTTTTGGGAACCTCCGTCCACATCTCCTTCACGTTCTCCAGCACCATGTTACAATGCCTAAAACGACAGAGTAGATGCGGAGTGTAAAGACCTCCTCTTCAAAAATTAAACAGGATAAAAAAAAATAAAATAAAAAAAAAACATTTTATTTTGCACTGCCACACCACAAATTTACCTAAACTCCAGAGATGTATGTGAGGGTTTCAGAAGGTTACGGTGCTAAACTAAAAAGTTCAATTCATAAAATCCCTACAGTTTAAAGCCTCTTTGCTGAGAGGGCAGAGAAACTAACAATGTCTGATGTTTTCTTCAGCTAAATAGCATGCTACCCTTCCCCCATCTGTTGTTGCACAATACTCATCAAATGGCAAAAGAAGGCTCTTACACCTTCCCATTACTTACAAGTAATACCAATAGGCATGAAAAACACAAAGAGCTATGATGTAAAATTAAATTCGTACCATCCATGTGCTAAAGCAACTGTAAGGTAGTAGCAGCATGTTAATTAGCACATTGAAGTTCTCACAGAACCAGCTAGCCTCATTAATATACATGTGCTAATATCAACTTTGTATTCTTCAAAAAAAGATAAATAAGCAAGAGAAATATATATTCTGCACATTAAGCACTTCTAAAAAAAACTAAAGATTAAATCATGTTCCATAATCTTGTTTAAATGAAGCCATCAACAGTCATTTACTGGCAGCTTTTCCTCCTTTTTTAAATTGGTTTTATGTTTACAAGATTTTTCTTCACGCTCAAACACCTTTATCCCTAGACCTCTGCGGTTCTTGCGCAATCCTTAAACATTTTTAAGCAGGCACAGTGTGTACCCTGGGGCCTGTTTTGTGAGTCACTGGGTACCTGTCAAAGGCTTTGACTCTTCCAAGCAGTTTCTTGTTGTTGCGACAGTTGATGAGGACCTGAGTGTTGTTCTTCACCGACTGGGTGAGCACTGACAGCGGCCCGGTGTTGAACTCTTCCTCCTCACGTTTTTGGAGCTCCTCAGGGGTCATCTCCGATTTGGGCTTTGTTAACAGACTCCTGCAAAGGACAGCACACAGTAGTAGCTATTTCAGACCAACTCAGAAAACTTGGTATCGGCATGCTTCTCAGGTAAACCTTCAGAAAAAAACTGATACACCTATAGATTTTATAATATAATATTCGTTCAGCATGTTTTTAAATGTGCCTCATGCCTAATGGACTACCAAGATGAACTAATTTGGTAAAATAAAACATACTTTAAAAGGCCCAGCATGGCCGAGTCAAAGTTGAAAAGTCCAACCACGGTCATGTGGTTGCAGGACATACGTTTTCACACACACCCTTCAAGGTCCACAAGACACACCGAGCAGAGTTCTTGTGAAACCCTCCTGCTGCAGTGTACGTCATGGGGTTTTGTCATAGGTGTGGCTTACAACAGTATAGTAAACACAGCAGTCAGGGCAGAGAGCATCACCTATTATAAGAAGTTCACAAACTCAGAGGTGGAGGAAATAATAACTGATGAGTTGAAACATTTAATTTTATTTTCTATGTTGGCGGAAAACAACAGAAAAAGAACAGAATGCATCAGTGGGACGTTCGCCCGCTGCATCGGACCAGAATCGAGCTGGGGAAGTTCAGTGTTTTGATCCAACAGTATATACTTCCTCAAGGCCTCAGAGAATTGCTCCTCAAAACTATCAGTCAAACTCTCTAGCTTAAAAAGAGGCTTCTGGAAGTTGAGTAGTTGGGTTGGTTTCTCTGTAAACACACCCATGACCAATCAAAAAGTTGTTTGGCATGCAGAGGGCACCAAAAAGTTCATCAGGGTGTTGTGACAAGAAGTGGACGACATGAAGCTGAAAACAAAATGACACAATTTTCAGTTATGTAACTGCGACAACCAGAACTGATTTCGGCACATCGCCCTGACCATGCTGGGCCCTTTGGCCCCAACAACAACTTGTCCTTTATGATTTTAAAATGCTTTTATTCTCTTAGTTTTGGATCTAGAACCATCATGAACCATGATACGCTGTCATTTGCATAGATCACTATAGGGCTGGACAATATCAAAGACAAAAAAATTCCACATTTTCCTCTGTTTGCCAATGCAATGCTTCCACCTCTGCAACTTTTAGCATTCTGGGAACTATTCTTTGTGTCAGATTTTGGTATCTGCTGCTGACGTGAAACTCTATCCAAAAGGATAAATAAATATTCTAAAATTTTAGAATAAAATTCTAGAATATCCCTTTTTGGCACAACGCTCTCAGATTAAAACAATCTCAAATGAGCTGTAGTAAACATGACTGACTGGCTATTACGAGTGAATTACCTAAAACTTCATTTCCACCGTTTTTTTTTTTTTTTCGGTATCTTTCATTTTAAAAAAAAAATTACATTATCCCAGAATATAGACTATATAAATGGCTTTAAAAAAAAAAAAATAATAATCCCTTAATGTTCAACGTACACATATTTCATTTCTGACGGAGTTTTTAGGAAGCTTTTTTGTGTTAAGTAGTTTGTTTTAACTCTTAAACCTACATAATGAACATGAATTCTCTGTCCCTTTCTAGCATTAACTGAGCTTACTACAGGTTGACTCAACAGAGACGTATCGTTCCATTTAGATACATTTGGTCTGTACTTTAATCTGAGCAAAAGATAATGAAATAAAATCCATTTTACAAGATCAACCATTTTTATTTACAGTTATAGCTAGGTAGATAAGACATAGCTCACCCAACAACACAACCAGCATTTAGTCGAGCTAACTAGCCTCTGTGCTGAAAAGGCTAACTTCATTAGCATTAGCCTAACTGCAAGAAGTTACTACTCATAGCAAAAGCTCTTGGAAAAACAATAGCATTTTACTGCATTTTACTAAAGACGACTTGCTATAAATCATACTTACATTATTGATAGACTATAGAGTCAGTCTCTGTAATTAATACAGCGCTAATCTCCACCGGTAGCTTCGTAACGACAACGATACTGCCTGACTCGCGTGTTCGAAGTCACTTCCGGGGTTACTTGATACGCGCTTGAAGCTGTTGGTATAACTACCGGGTTACAGCAGATCGCCTCTCATTCAAGAGCACAGAACTCTCTCTCTCTCTCTCTCTCTCTCTCTCTTTTTTTTTTTTTTTTACTTTATTTGGCGTAATTCTCACTAAGTCCCGACAAACGTTTTTCAATTTTTCAGTAATAATGTGGATGTTCTTTTTATACATTCGGGCTTTTTTGAGTTATTACATAACAGGTGCTGCTTTTTTACACATCAATCGCATATATGATGAAACTAAATTGTTTTTCGACTGGTAAGTTTTAAATGTACCTTACTATACTGCTGCTGCTGCTGCTGCTGCTACTACTACAACTACAAATATATATTTTTTTCATTTAAAATTATAACAGTGACTTCATTTATTGTAATTCATTCATTAATAAAAATCAGTCTTGAATTTGAGTAGATTTATTTAGTGGAGAATGGACGTGAACAAATAACTAAAGGAGGGACGGGGGTAACAAATCACTGTTTAATAAGGGTTGAACAAAAGGAAAGAAAAATCTTTGACCATTCTGTTTTGCATAGTCAATGTCATGTGGCTCCTTTCTTATGCTTTATTCTGTCCTCAGTTCACTAGTGTGTTTAATAGCACATTTGTGAAGGACTGGTTGAATGCATTATTTGGTAGCATACAATATTGTCTGCATCGTTTCCCACGTTTACTGTGTTCCCTGTTGCTTGTGGCAAACCACAAAATGGCTTTTTGAGAATAACATCTTTTTATTGCCACTGTGTAGTGGAAAGATTCTCCCATCTGAGCTGTCAAACTCTGCAACTCCTCCAGAGCCTCTTGGCTACTCTCTGATTACTACTGACCTCCTTTCCCTACCTGTCAGTTTTGGTAGGTTCATGTTTGTGCCTTAGTTATTTAACTTTCAGATAATGGGTTGAGCAAATTCTTATTAGATGTCGAAAGCTTGGGATATTATTTTCTAAGCTAACCCTGCTTAAACCTTTTCCACAACTTTGTTCCTGACCTGTCCACTGTGCTCCTTGGTCTTCATGATGCTGTTCACCAGTGTTCTCATGCAAACATCCGAGGTCATCACAGAAAAGCTGGATTGAGGTTAAATTGCATGCAGGTGGTCTTTGTTAGTCTGAATGCCTTGGGTAGGACTGGATTTAATTTGTTAGTAAAATAATGGAGAGGACTGAATATATATTCATGTCAAATCTTCCTTGTACTTTTTATTTACACACTTCTTTTGTTTCACAAAAAAATAAACTGCTGTTTGTTATTGCAATGTGAAACAACATCACAGTTTGAGTGGTATGAAGGCGTTTGTGCTCCATTATGTTAAAAATAATAAAAAGATGTTTAGAATCAAAAGCCGAATTTCTCCATTTTCAGTGTGACATCACGGAACTGCGACAAAAGATGAATTTGACTTTAAGACGTCTTTACAGAGGTGTTAATAAAAGTGACAAGGATTTCTAAAGTAAAATGTAAGAAAAAACAAATCAGAGGTCTTTATAGATAAACAAGAATTCACCCCCAAACAGTGGGTGGGTGGGGGGGGGGGATGAAAACAATTCAGAGTGAAACAAATACGCAATTTTTGTATTACAACATTCGGACAGATGACAGAAAATGAATTGATTTTATCTGTCGGAAATGTTCTTCTCCTATCCTCAGGAAGATTTCACATACAAAAGACACTGTTAACAGTTTGTTTGTAGCTGGTCAATGTGTCAAACACAACTTCAGGCAATTAAGTTCTGTGACATTTACTTTAGATGTTATGTTCTAAAGCCACTATGCAGATTTGTCTCACATTGGTAGAAAATACTTAACAGGCCTATTATTCCAGTATTAGCTGAGATTAATTTTTCGAGTGTGAGGACATGTTTCAGAATGAACCTTTTCTGCATATGAACAACCCAGAGGAAATAAATAAGGATGAGCGAGCAGCTAGGTTGATACTGCAATCCAAACAGTTAAGCCTTTGTTATGCTCTTTAACAGAGTAACAGGAAATCGTGAATGTGAGTGTGTCTGTTAGACAGAGTGAGAGAAATGGGGATGTATGCTACGGTGAAGCAATGAGACACTAAGAGATTGGCTTTCTGGCAAGAGACAGACAGACGCCTATGGGTGCACAACCCACCCACCTTGTTCCAAAGGTTACACATCTACCTGAGGAAATCACTTACTGCAGATAAAGGCAGGCTGTGTGTTGCTGAGGGAGGTGAGTGTGTGGGATTGATTTTCAGGGTGCACGGTTCTATACCTTTATGAAACGCACCATAGCCAAGAGACTCAAATCTTAAGAAGTGGAGAGCTCAGCGTTACCTTGCAGCTGATGGGACAGCAGAAGCTAATCTGGAAACACTTTTCAACTGCCTAATTAAGAGAGCAACAAGCATTAAATCAGATGGGCCAGACAAAGATTTATTCAGCAGAACTATCAACATATGACACAACCTGGAAATCATGTAGGATTCATTTCAAAACTGGTTTCCTGCAGAAAAAAAGGAAACATGATGAACTTTTTTTTTCCAGCATGGATTAAATTTACAGAACCCTCACAGTCACAACATGTTTGCTCGGGTTGGGCAGTGGGGGTGGGGGGGAGGGAGGGTTGCTGCAAAAATCAGTCTATTAACTAGACAACTTTTTTACCAGTTGAAATTTCAAAATTATCTCAATTTGGAACTGGGATGAAGCTGGAATCTATGTAATAGGAAGCATTCATTTTATTTGAATTTGAGCAGACTGGATTCTCAATGACTGCACCGTGGTGCAGTTTGCCCAGTTGCTCTGCAGCAAGAAAAGTCCCGTATTTGAATCCCGACCAATGAGTTTCTGCATGGAGTTCTGTCACTCACAGTCCAAATACGTGCACACAACATGCACGCCCTGCTTTTACGTTTTTTATTTGTGCAACATTTTTGAATGTTGTATTTTTTCCATCAACCCTTATAAAAGACTGCAATAGAAGACTGAAGTTAGAAATTTTACAGTAAAAAACAACAAACAAACAAACAAACAAACAAACAAACAAACAAACAAAAACATAAACGTAAAAAAAAACCGCTGAAGGGTTATTAAAACTTTTTTCAGTTAGAGTGAAGCATATCCCCCTGCACTTTTCAGAACGCAACATAAACATTTTGCTGTTTTGATGTGCAAGGAGAACCAGTAACAACTTTCTAAAGAGTCGACAACTTGGTATTTCCGTCATTTTCAGTTCCCTGTCAGCACAGACATCAGCACCAAGCTCTGTTCATGAAACAATAATTAGCTCAGTATTTACGTTTATCAGGAGACCTGTTACAGGAAGGTGATTAGCAGAACTAGATCTTCTTACATCTGCTTTTGCAATTAAAACACAGCTTACGCCTATAGATTCCCACCTCTGTCCTCCTCACCAATACCGCCCCCCCACCCCCCGCCGCCACAATTACTCATACCACTGATGAAAATATTCACCTGCATCTATCTAGACAGCGAGTTTGCCAACAGTGAAGTTACCTGATCCAGATCCGTCTGCCTTAACCACAGAGCGACTGTGACTGACGGGCTGATGTCTTTCCACATAAAAGAGCTTTTGTTTAAAGACGAGGCAGCCGTCCAGGGAGAGGTGCTCTAATCTGTTTCCCCAAAGATCTCATTTGGTTTTTTTGTATTAATTTGTGGAGGATGGGCGGCGGCGGAGGGAAGGTAAGGGAAAGTTTAACAGCCAGTGATAGAAAGACATAGCCAAACACTGATCAAGAAGATCTGCACCACTGGAAATGTGTCGTGTTTGATCACAGTCTCCTCACAGTTTCAACAACAACTGACACTATAATAATAATAATAATAATAATAATAATAATAATAATAATAATAATAATAATAATAATAATAATAGACTAACATTTCACTCACAGGCTGCTATTCATATATTTCATATATTACTTTAAACGTGTAATTTAGTCCATCTGTTTCCCTTTTGCGGGCTCAAACCTCCAGAGTGAAACGCTTAATAACAAAGCCAAATAGGAACAATCAACAACAGCACAAGGCTTTAATGAGGAGGGAAGAAAACACAATTTAAAATGCATTATTTATCGTTTAATTACATGTAAAGTAATTAAAGTAGGAATGTAATATAGTTTTTTTTTGTTGCAACAGCGGTGAAACCGAATAAGTGCAGCAAATGAACAATTTTAAATTTCATAATGTTTGTGCAATCAGCAATCTTTAATTTTACAATTATTTTTTTGGGCTCTTTTTAGCTAATTCAATTATTTTCTTTGAACTAGACATTTTTCTTGCTGTTTTGTAGTTTACATTTAGCCTATGCTCCTTTAAAAACAGCATTCATACCTGAAATATGTCGCTGAGCAGGAAGGAACCACTGCAACTGAACATTTTCCTTACTGATGTCCCTTTTGCATCTATACACCAAACGTGCGCACAAAACTTCGAACACACCCAAGCGAATGCGTGGGAAATAATAACACAGAATACACGATAACAATGTGTGTTTCAGCCAGAAAGTGTTGCACTATTAGTTATTTTTCTATTTTTAGATAATTTCTATGTCTCATTTATAAAGTTATTAAATATAATTTTGCGCATTTGTTTGGAGATAAAGGCGTGCGTAATCAGTTACTGAGGCACAACTTAAGTAGTGTAAACACCAGGAGCCTGTTTTATTTACAACATATTGCATGGCATTAATAATCTTCGAGTTGTATTTCCATCTTATACTAAATCACTTAAAATTAACGCAGGTTATTCGTTCATAGCAAAACTTTCAGCAGACATACACTTGTCAGTTTAGGTTGAGTTGGTATTTCTTCAATTTCTGTTTTCATGAATGCTACATTGATGTTATTTTTTTCTGTTCTTCCAACGTATTCTCATTTTTTTATATCCCAAAAGAAGGGCTTGAGCTGACTTGAGGGCAGTAATTCGGAAAGTCAGTACAATATCCTCCCAGTTCTGAGTGCCCACTCTTGGATAAAAGTTGTCCAGTCTTGGAAGCACCGCACTCCTCCGGACACGGACTAAATGCTGCTGCGCATGGTATTTGGTGGGAGTAAAAGTAGCTGGCCTGTCCGGAGATCATGTTAAATGAGCACGGGTCCGAGAAAGGCAGGGTGCATGCGGGGATGGACGTGGCGGAGAAGGAGGCGCAGGCGGAGCCGATCTGATGGCGCCGTGACTGCGCGCAGCTGACTCCGATGTAGGACATCTCCTGGCGCGTCCGCACGAACCTGTCGGCGTCTGCAGTGCTTGTTGCACTCAGCCGGGTCTGATGAGAAACCACCGAGGCAGCGTGGTTGGACAGGCGCGGCCGACCGCGTTGGTAGGTCGCCGCGCCGACATGAGCGCGCACCGGTGCTTGAAGAGGAAGGAACGGCGGCACCGGCCAGTAGAACGAGCTTGCTGCGGCTAACGTAACACTGGCTGCCGTGTTGGGGGGCATCAGTCGGCCACCCCCTCCTCTCTTCAGACCAAGTTTGCTCCTGGAACTGACCGTGGCTCTGCGCCGGAGTTTCCCAGACGTGCCGCCGATAAACACATCGTCACTGCAGGGGTCCAGCATCCAGTAGTTGCCCTTACCGGGGTCGTCGTAGTGCCGCGGCACCTTAACAAAACACTTGTTCAGACTCAAGTTGTGTCTGATTGAGTTTTGCCACCCCTGTCTGTTCTGTCGGTAGTAAGGGAAGTTGTTCATGATGAACTCGTAGATGCCGTTGAGCGTCAGCCGTCGCTCTGGACTTTGGCGGATCGCCATCATGATGAGCGCGTTGTAACTAAAAGGAGGTTTCTCGGGCTTGACTCTTTCTTCCTCTCCTGTTTTCTTTGCTTCCCTTTTATTTTCCTCTCGCTTCGGAGGTTTGATATCCTTTTTAGCGCTTAGTTTGGAGTTTTCGCAGCTTTTGTCGCTGTCAAAGTTCTCCTCTTGACAAGTTTTCTCAGAATGAAGAGGGCGAGAAGAGGGCGAGTCCTGGTCGTCCACCATCCCTTCTCTTCTCCACAGCAGACTGCTGATGCTGAAAGAGGACTTGTGGAATAATCGCTCCGGAGTTTTTAAATCCCCCATCTCCATCTGTGCGCGCAGTTGCCTACAGTCGAGCTGTCCGTGAAACTGCGGGAGGGCGCGTCACTGAGCGCGTATAGAGCAATGATGAGCGGATTCAAAGTGGTGACGAGCTAAGGACGCGCTGACCAAAACTTGCCAACACATGCGCATGATAGCAGCAGCACCGGCAAAGCCGGGCCAAGGTATAAGCAAACTAAGCCCATGGCGAGTGTGTTGCAATTAAATCGATCTTCTAAATCAAAGATGAGCCTTTGTTTTAATATCTTTATGACAATTTCCTAAATAGTGAATTTCAAAGGTTTTAGAATCGATTTAAATGTAAATATTACGAAAAATAAACAGCGTGACAAATGTTTAAAGGGGAATCTTGATAGGGTGGTGATAGTTATGCTCAGGCAGTCACTAATGCTACAAGTTTAGTGACTTTCATTAATTATGGTTACATTTTCTGCACTCTGGTTCCCATTTATTAAACATTTGTGAAAAACAGGATCGTTTTAATGCTCATTTCAGTTCGGAAGACATGTTTCAATCTCACACATGCTTTCAGATTTCCACAGGTGTGAAAGTCAAGCTGCATATGTCTCAGAAATACACTGATGTGAAAAGATCACATCAGTGTAATTAAGTGTAACTTTTGTTCTCTCTGTCTTACTAAAAGATCGTAAACCAATTTTTAATATATTTTTTTTGCCAACCATTATCAAGGTAAACACAAAATCACTTTTTAGAAATTTTGGAAGAGATATTTCTAAGGGCCTGGGACTCAAGTGAGCCACAATGAGTGCAAACATTCATAAATGAAGAAGACATGAAAGAGTGGTGAAGCATACCTAAACCCCACCAATATTCTTAAATACCTTTTTACAGTACTGAGTTAGTCAAGACTTAAGCGTAACCACATACTTTTATGTTTATTTGTGTTTTTATCTTTTTTTTTTTTAACAAAAGATTTAATTTAAGCAGTTGAATCTGAAGATCACATAGATCGGTTGGAGAAATGTTCCAATAGCTGGCGTTAAATTGTGTCATTGGAGTGACTTTTTACGTTAAATATGAGTGGAAATTTACGAAAAGTCCTCCTTATGTGACAAGACAGAGGATGCTGAAGGAGAATAACTTTACACTTTTGAAATCAGAAATGTTCTTTTTCAGCTTTAACTGAGATGATATTGTTAAACAAAGTTGCTATTTGATTCTGGACTTTGTTTGGCATAAATTGCGGACCAAACATTAAGTACTGCTGTAGGTGTTTGTGTGTAATTGCACACAGGAAGCTCACATTCATACATGGGCCAAAGAGGAGAGGTAACTTGGGGATCCTGAAGGGGTATTGAGAAACCCTTAGGTCAAATGGAGAAATCCTGCTTTACATTTGTGACCTAATTTTGGGCACGTGCAGCATTGCACAATATTATGCTGGACAGTTAGTTTTAACGTGATAATTTCAAAATAATAAACTGACATAAATAAAAGTATTTCTATTATGTGACTTTTAAATACATTCTGAGATGAATGGGATTAAAATATAACATCTGCAGACTTTATTATTTTTTTTACATGCAAAACTATATTAAAGGTTAGGATGTTGCCACCTTCACATGTGACAGATGTATTTTTTTTACTATCTTTTGTTTTTTAGTATTGTAAATACTGTGGGTGAGGTCATCCAATTTATGAAAAGAATATGAGAAAACATTTACATCAAGACTATTTCAAAGCATCAGACCTCTGCGAGAGTGTTTTCCATGACAACTTTACCCCCAAATCTACCCCAGTTTTGATGAGGCCGAGTTTGAAACAATACAAACCCAAATATTTGTGATTTACGATAATTGTTCTGGAGAACAACTAAGTACACTTTGCCTCCTCCTTCTTCACTAACAACGCTTACAGGTCACACCATTGCAGGAGGTGCACACACACACACACACACACACACACACACACACACATGCAATATGAAACGTATTTGAGTGTCACAAAAACAAATTTGTTTTACAGCCAATTTCAGGAATTTGTTAATTCATTTTTCACACTAATTAACTATAAAACAAGTTGTGTTAAATGCAAAATGCGCCAATGATAATACATGGTCAATTCAAATAATAGACTAGAATTGCTTTGGTGACTGAAGCAATGTATCCAAACCTAATTTAATAGCAACATGAAAAATAACACATACCACAATGCCTAGCACAAGTTGCACCCAAACTGTAAACCAGACACTACAACCTGGAGAGAAACAAAGGTTCACGCTGTCAGTCTGCATGACTGATTGGTTGCAATTATAACACTTGTGATGAGGTGAAACTCAAGCTCTTCATACCCTCCTCTCCCTGGGGCTGGACTCACCTTCTCCTTATTTCTCCATTAGCATATGTACATCAGAGTCCAACTATTCATGATGCTACTGGTAATTTAATATGTTGTGAGCTATTGTACATATAATGTTGGATTTTAAATAGTTTTACAACCTTATTAACACCAAATCATACAGAAAACCTCAGACATTTTATTATTATTATTATTATTATTATTATCATGATCGTATTTTGAGATAATTTTCGTCCTATGGACAACAAGCCCATTATGTACATTTTTAAATACTGCTTCACAGTTAAACTGTTCAAACTACGTAATTCTGAGATGAAAAGGTTTTCGGTAGAAAGGGGGAAACATAAAGTTAAGAGATCTTCACACTTTTATGTGTTGGCATCCCAACTGCTTTGGAGGCTCTAAGTCACCTGCTGTCGCGCCCATATTTGAGTCCTCTAAAACGCATCCCGGGATTTAATTAAATTTTGCACACAGTTGCATAATTCTCTATGCGCAAAACTATTTTTTTGTGAGCGTTTGCGTTTGTTCAAAACTTCAATCCCTGCACTGAGTTGTCTTTAAAATATCCGAGAAATACGACCCAAATGGAGCTTTTGAAGATCTGAAGAATAGATCGGGATAGATTACAAGATACAAGAAGCGCAAATACTTTCATTGGGTGACCGATGCTACAAACTCATTTCTTTTGTTCTGAAAACAAATGTGCAATATAGACATATACATAAAAAAAATCCTTATTTATACATCGCACCGAAACTAGATATAATCAAGAGTGTTTGCTTGTTTGTTTCCATCAATCAGAATCCTTGTTTGAGTTTCACCATGCAGATATCATAATGTTTCTAACTACATGCTATTTGTTCCTGCTGTTAGTCACGTTGATACGGAGGCCTCTCTGCACTATCGCCGCGCCACACAAGTGAGAACTTGTCGGGAATGCTTTTGGCCCTGCAGAAAAGGCGCAGCGTTGCCCCAACAGCTGTAATCCTCTTGGATGTTTTTCCTCTGTCTATCGTATGAATTCACCTCTTGTTTTGTTTCGAATGATCTCAGTGACACCCTGAGAAGAGCATCGCTTTCCTAAGATTTCTTTTGTATTGAATTTAGCTTTATTTGTGATTCAGATGGTGAAAATTGAGAACTGATCTTTTTGCGTAGAGCGTAAAATAAAAAAAAAAAAGAAACACAAATCCTGCAACGATCTTACAATATGTTTTATTTAAAAACATATAATACATATATAAGTATATTAATTCATATTTTCCGGCACCCATTATGTTAGAATCAACAATTAAATAGTATTTTATAGTCATATTGTAGCTGGACGCAAGTAATTAGTCAAGTTAAAATAGTACAACAGAAAACATTGAGGTTTCTGTGTTGCAGATAAGGTGCTCCTTTCTAAGTCTCATCCTTTATCATTGCGCCCTCTGGTGGAGAAGCACAAACCTCACAGACGTCAAACAGGCTGAGGTATGATTCACCGTTTGGGTTTTACACGACGACTAGTGACAGGAAAGTCAGTAACACAAATAATCTCTTCATCACAGCATTTGTTAGTAGAACTAAGACCTTAAACAGCAAGAGAATGTGTTTCCTCAAAGTTGATAGGTGGCAGTCAGTCTCGCAGCAGCTATGAAGAGCCCTCTGACTAAAGACTGTTGCTGTATGACAGTCTCATGGCCGTCACGACACGCTACATTTTCAATTTCTGGGCAGCAGTGATGATATTCCATGGTGACATATCCCAAATTAGTTATCTTTAAAATATCTGAGAAATAAGATATTTCTAAGATGGGAGCACAGCAGTTGATGTGCTCCCATCAACTGTTGGGAGCACAATCTCTGTCTAGGCTAGGGTTAGAAAGCCAGGCAGAGAAACATTGGAGATGGGGATATGATCCCTGCCCATTATGATCGATGTGGTTTGATCAAATAAAAAACAGCAACTGTTGCTCAGATTCAGTCTATCAGAACTGGTCCCATTAGCAATGAAAGAAGGTGCGGGGGAAAGCAGTATATCCTGCTGCCTGTGGCCTCTTTCGCCACAATAATACGCTCTGTAGCAAAACAAAAGCTGTTCAGGACAAATTTGAGAAGCAAAAAAACATGCCTGAGGTATTGACTTGGCCTCCAGATTCCTCTGATTTCAATTCAACTGAGCACTTTTGGGATGTCTTGCCCAATCTTTGGAGTTTCCACCTCACAAGTTGCAGGAGAGTTTCAACTGCCAGTATCTTAGTGTCACGGGTTACTTGTCGTTGGCATAAAACGATCTAGGCGTTTTGACAGCAGCAGAGAAAAAAAAAATAGTTCTACCCTCATGACCCTGGTTAAGGGTCAAAATAAATTCATAGCTTAGTCTTCCCCTTCCTCTCTTTCCCCCAAGAGTTTTCTTTAGGCTGAGCTTCTCAGTTGTGATAGTGCAGCATAAAGATTTTCTCCAGGGCATTGCGTAGCTCCTAAATCCCTGTGGCCGTACAGGGCAAACTCTGGTTGGATGAAGCCTTGTAAAACTCCAGACACCAGCAGCTGTTTGACTGACAATATTGCCTCTTTGCTTGGTGTGTCATCTGAAAGTGCAAGAAGAAGAAGGTGGTCTTTATTATCCACACGTTTTAGAGATTAGTCAGCATTTAGTGTCTCTTTTCTGTCCCACTGTTGATGAATCCAAAAGAAGTGCTTACTGTTGAAATTGCCCATGAAAGCGATGCCTAGGGAGTCACCGTTGTGACCTTTGGTATGCGCTCCCATCACGCCCCAACCTCGACCCTCAAACAGACTCCCGTCTCCTCCAACAAGAAAACTAAAAAAAAAAAAAATAAAAAAATTACCACAACATATGTTCACTTCAAAAATTATGTTTCCTTAACGTTTAGAACGATAAAAGGAAAAATACTCACTTGTACCCAATGTCATCAAAGTGTCTTTCGTCCATGTGAAGCCTCTGGATGCTCAGAACCTCATCTGTACACTCTGCCAGGCCTTTGCAGCACCGGAGGGCAGTGTGGTGTATCACAACTCTCTGGGCTGGACCTTCCAGACTGTCCTTTTGCTTCGGGGCCGCTGCTCCCCACTGTTGCCTTGAAACTATGTTCACTGAACAGTAGATTAAAGATCGAGAGATGATTAAAATTACAGGTTGGTTTTTGACTAAAAATAAATAAATAAATAAATATATCCATATATAAATATATATACCTGTTTGTTCCATGAGGCTGAACACAGCAGCTTGTAAGTGTGAAGACTAACCAGGCAGCATACTGCACGCCTACCTTATTAGTTTGTTTAGGAGGGTGTGGTTATGGAAAGTACACCTCGCATGTTCTTTGTTGTTGCACGCAAACAAATGATTATGCAACAGATGTAGCTGCCAGAGTCATAGTCATACAGTTGCCCAACTAACTGGTAGAAATAAACATACTGGAAGTAAGGAGGAAGCGTAATTAAACATTGGCAGAATGTGACACACTCAGGCTGAGAAACTGGCAGTTTTGTTCCAGCACATCAGACAGGATTTCAAAAGTTCTTTGGAGTTTTGACAGGAAATCATTGGTGGCAATTTTGAAATGTTGATTTGTTTGTTTTCCCAAAGTAGGAAATTGGACAGGACTTTTTTAATGAGTAAAGAGTCAGAATACCTTTGTAATGTGATAAAGAATCAGGCAAAGACCATTCAGGGAATTTTTTAATTTTTTTTAAACAATAGCAAAATTTCTGAAAAAAAGACATTTTTCTTGTCTTCAATTATTCCAAAATTCAACAGTTTGCAAGCCCACAGCCATCATTTCTGAGATTCATCATGAGATCTGCCAGGGTTCTGTCAAATTACCCAGTGATGATAAAATACAGGACAAAAGTACCCACACGCTTTGAAATTCTTTATACTTTGCCAGGTTATAACTGAAAACTTCAATCCATCCTATTGGGATTTTATACGATAAAGCAACACATAGGAGTGCAACACTGTAAAGTAACTCTAAAGTTAAAGCTAAATAATTTTGAAGATCATGTATACTTTCAATCACCATGAACTCTTGATTGACAATTATCTGCTACTTTGTATACTTAGGTTTGTGGTTTTATTGTGAAATATATATTTTTTGCATGACATTATAGATAACTTCTGCATATCTGCAGGTTGAAGTGAACAAAGAGGACCAAGTCAAAACAGTTTATTTGCAAAAAATTAAATTGCAAAAATAACATGCATACAACAGCACATTCTGGCTTTGGATTTTTTTAATCAAGATCTTCCCAGACTTCCTTTTTTTCTGCATCTTTATTCACTGCACGATGATAAACCCAAGATTTTTTTTTTATTTGCTTTTGGTAAGTGAGTGGGAAGTCATAAACCATCATTACGGGAACAAAGTCCTTTTAAATCCAAACCAGATACCCTCAGCCATCACCTGTTAATCTTCCTAATGCAGAAAAATCCAGAGTTTGTACAGTCATTAGTGCTTAGTGGGTTTCTACTGGAACTCCAAACTTTCCTGGGTTGTATCGTCTACGTCCAGATTTAGTTGATTATATATTCATTCAGTCTGTCCACCACAGTTTGTGCTGCATTTTAGAAAACTTAATATATACTTTTTTCTCATGCGCATTGAGTTTGAAGATAAAAAACATTTACCACTAGAAATCTGTAAGTATTGCCCAAATATTAAAACAATGCACTACCAACAGATTAGAGATATTCAAAATTAATTTCAGACTTTAAATTAGACAAACAAAAAAAAGCATGAGGACTTCCAAAGTCTACTGATCCGTTTGGTGTGAATTCTCACCGTGATTTCACCATTTGCAGTAGTACTATTTTGGCAATTTTACTCTTCCGTATGAAATGACATGCAATTGACCACATGGAAAATACATTTGTTAGTCAAGATAAAGTACTGCGTCTTGATATTTGTAATGAAATGCATTACAACAGCGTTTTATTTTTGGAAAAACTGGAACGTCTCACATCGACAGAAATGAGGAAGTAAAATGTTGCAGTTTTAAAACTATAAATCAAGTGTACTTTACTGTTTAGTTACAATCTAAACAAAGGATTCAGTGGGTAGCATCAATAAACTGAAACTTCAACTGGGTTCAAAATCACAGTATCATTTCTTTTTTATATATATTTTTTCAAATCAAGATGTAAAACTAGTAAAACAACTTGGGAAAAGACATCCAACTTAAGTTTAAGAATTTTCCAAGGAAGGCAGCACATTAATATTTGATTCTGTTGGTTTGTTGTTGAAGCAGCTTATCTGTCTAAATCTAAGTAATTTCCCCCAGTGATTCAGAGATTAGGAAAATCCATCAGTCTTAGTGTGAGCTCTGACTTTAGGAAATAACACAGTCATAAGTGCTGAACAATGGTGAATGAATCCTGTTAAAGCATAAATCTGCCATTCATTTGGCTAAATCTTTGACTTTAAAATCATTTCTGTTAGTGCAGAAAAAGGATTATCACAACGATCTAACAGTAGATATTAAAGGAGGAAATACAAGGACAATGTGGACTGTACAGTACAGCTGAACTTACTGTTAATCTGCAAAAACCTCATTGTCAGCAGTTTTCATGCAGTCACAGGATTGAAAGTAATATTTACTTTGAGTTTTTTTTTGGCCTAGCCACAACATTTTAACAGAGTTTTGAGCAGATCAGCCCAGAAACTCCAGGTTCACCACTTTGATCCATCTCAAAACCAGTTTTGATTAAGTGTTTGTGTTCATCTGACTTTTAGAAACCCAAACTGTGTCAACATAGAATTTTCAGGAACTAAACGGGAACCACTAAGGTCTGCAACCTACCAAAAACTGTCAAAATGGGGCTTTAAAATGCAAGAAAAACATTGTGGTGGCAGCATCATAAAGATGGTCTGTGCCACTAGTGGTACTGGTACACAAAGTTGACAGACTGATAAATAAGAAGGAATGACTTTATAATGTTCAACTTTTCAAACAGCTTGAATGTTGAAATGTATACAAAGTAAAAGTGAAAGCACTAAAACTTTTTGGATTACACAAACCAACTTAAATGAGCATCAATAATAAAACAATTCAAATATTCAGGCAGGACTATGCCAGAAGTTTGTTGATGGCTTAAAAAAAATTGCATAGATTCACGCACCATTTTCCCCATTGTTTAGTGGGGTATATGCGCAATTGCAACTCTTTGTGGATTAGAGAAAATCTTCCATGTTCTTCCTCTCACAAAAACAGTTTAAATTCAGAACATAAGCCAAGCTGGACTCAATGGTTCAATATTTTAAATAAAATGTCCTAAATTTAAACAAGTGCACTAAGAAAGTTTTGTGAAGAAATAACACAAGCTGAACTTTTTAATTTTTTTAATAAAAAAAAAAGTTTAATTACAGACCAAACCTAAAAACAGATTCTACAAATCTATAACTGAAACTGATCACTTCCAAACATATCCTATCCAGAAAGTGGTTGTCAGTATCAATATATATATATATATATATATATATATATATATATATATATATATATATAAATCCATCACATGGTTCCTACTTGCTTGGACCATTTGGGACTTGTCCACATGCTAGGGTAGAAATCCTGCCATTAGAGGCAAATGATGGAGCTCTTCATGATCGTACAGGTGCTACTCTGTCCACCGGTGTCCACAATGAGGGGCCGTGCAGACGTAATACAAACGCATAGCATCCTGGGAAGGGCAAAACACAGAATAATATAAAACATATACACAATCTTTGCATTTAACTGCAAGGGTTGTTTAATTTAGCAAGTTAATGTTGAAATTGTTTTTCTAATTTTAACATCAACTTACTAATTTTTCACTTCCAAAGCTGATAATTATAGACAGGTGCAATTGAAACATTTATTCAGCTAATTGTCTCTTCCCTGATTCAGATTGGTGTTGGAAGAAGAGCAGGCCTAGTTTTCTAGGCTGCAATAGTGAAGCCATTGTAGGTCATTTAATCAGGTGTGCAAAAACATTTATGTAAACATTGTTTTTCATCAAATAAGTTCAAAATATGTCAATAACATCCAATGAGGAACAACGACTGAAAGGTCATAAATACCTCCTTTAAGGGGAATTCTTACCTCAGCCTTCATACTGTGAGACTGGAAGAACACTGCCTCCTTGTGACCGCATCTGGGAAGTAACAAGGCATCAAGTAAATGTCACAAATACCACCACGTTTGGACAACTTGTTGTTGTCCAAACCTGCCATGTTTTAGTGAGATAAGGAAGAACAAGAATGGCAGGCTAGTTCTTTATTCAACAGCAAAATCAGACCAAAAGTATATACTTTTTTTTAAATTATAAATGCAAAGGAATCTTGAAACACTGCACATGCTACGCTACTCCTAAAGACATGAAGGAAAACTTTACTGGGAAAGGAAGGGATCTGGCTGGTGGGAAAGACATAAGGTCTGTTTAGTGATGCAGATCTTTTCTATTTTCTATCAGTTACACTCAGCAAATACAAACAGAAATTACGCATTATGCTTTTCACTGGCATATGTAAAAAGTCAAATAGAGCAATATCTTTGTCACTGTCTAGTGATTTTCAGATACTTGTAATAGAAAATGTTAGTAGTAACTGCCATCAATATTGTTATAAAGGCCATTTTCTGTCCATTGTTTTTAGACCATGAGGTCAAATTGTAAAAAGATGGAAAAAAGACATCTTTGGAGGCAGCTCCATGCATAATTTAGCCTCAAACAAGCTGCTTTTAAATCCAGTTTTCAACGAAGAACAGTTCTCTCAATCATTTGGTGTCAAATCTGCTGCTGCCTGCATACTTTGATTGCTTTAGTATATAAATACAATTTTTAGCTGTCTTGTGGGAAAGTTAGTCTCTTACGCGTAAACGTAAACTCAACATTTCCAGAGAAAAATGGCACAGACAAAGAGAGCACTTACTTTGGACAGGGGTGGTCCTCTGTTCTCGGCAGCGTTGGATCCTGGGCTACATCAGCAATGATTTGTGTCAGTTCACTGAAGAGAAATCACAAGATTGTTTTAATGAGCAAAATCAATAATTTCAGACCACAAATGAAAGATTTGTAACAAAGCAAACTCTCCCTGATGTGGCATAATTAAGGAAATATTGTTAAACACGTGCAGTTGTTAAATTTGTGTTATTCTAAAAAAAAAAGAAGCTACTGTTGGGTTTGCATTTTAAAATCTTTTGCTATTTTTCAAATACTATTTTATACACCAGAGCTGGTGTACTAGTATTCATGATTATAACAATAGAGCAAAATCAGCATCTTTTTTCGCTAAATAAGGTGCAGAGACTAAACAAGGTGCACATTTAAAGATAGATAGTAGATATGACTAAATCTTTGTTACATACTCAACTTCGTGGGTGATCTTGTTGACATAGATGCAGCTGTTGTCAGCCTCCTGCTGATAGTCACAGTTTCTACACTGTAGGTTCAATGAGACAGCAAAACGTGATAAAGTCTATTAAAAACTGTATTTGTTTGTACTCTTTCCATGCTAACAAATGAGCGACCAGTTTCAGACCAAATACTTACCGCATACAGCAAGATGCGGTTCTCTTTGTCTTCCTTTGGGTACAACATGTTGTTACTGAGAGAAGAATGAACATTGTCACCGTGATATTTATTTACTGTAGCTAAAACCAACATCGTTATGTAGAAAACAACTTGGTAGCACTTGATATAGCTAGCATGCTAATGACACTTCCTTTAATTTAATTTCTGTCTAAGACTCACCATTCTTGACAAAATCGTATTCCAACAAATCCCGGCTCGTATGTTCCACCTTCTAAATCCATCTGAAATTGATTTACTGAAAGAAAGAACCCGACAATCAAGATAAACGGCGCAACGTCTGTTTATGTAGTCGTTACCATTCAAAAACAGCATGTAAAGCGGGGTGACGGTTGTGTTGCTTTCAGAAACAGCGCCTCACACTGGAGGGAGGACGACCTGCATTATGTCTGCGAGTCATGTTTGGGATTAACAATTTTCTCCAAATTGTTAATAAACTGTTATAAAAAACTGCTATGAAAAAAAAAAAAAATCACTCAACATTTTTAGTGAAATGCATCTCAAATTTTTATTTGAGATGCATTTATTTTGTGTTAAATAGGAACACAAATTAACAACACAAACAACTATTTAAAACATAAAATATGTTGGATTTTAAAACAATGAATACATGTCTCATAAAAATTTTATACATTTACATTCAATCAGGCCTTTAACCTCCATATTCCCTATGTTCAAGCACATCAGAAACACTCTGTTTTCAATGTTAATAATTTCAAAAATAACACTGATGTTTGCTTATATCACTTAGTGTATTGCCTAATATTTTCAAGTCTTTTATTTTATTCACCCCCTTTTTTATGTTATCTTAGCAAGGTAACATAATACATAATAACAATAAAAACAAACAAGAAATTATAAAATGTGGGCTTAAAAACAAAGTATGTTGTTTTATACTAGATAATGTTCTTATTTTATTAGAACCCATGATCTAACTTACTGAATATGACTGTAATTACAAAAATAATAACAAAAACAAATAAATCTGAAAATTCTGCAATTGAAAAAAAAAGTAAAATGTAGCTATGGACTCTTTGGATTTAAATTGGACATATAGACTCAGTAACATCTTTTAAAGAGATCATAAATGTTTGATGACAACTGTGGATGGAAAATACGATGTGCAGTTTTTAATATGTTTTTCAAAAAATAAAACATTAAAGTTAAGGAGAAAATACACGTTTTATGTTGCATTATCTTTGTTCTGCTTAAGATCTCTTTATTTAGCCTACAGATGGGATTACATATTGCATTTTGTGGTGCTCTGCCTGTTTAGCAACAGTCTGCCTGTTATATATATATATATCTATTTATACACACACACACACACACACACACACACACACACACACACACACACACACACACACACACACACACACACACACACACACACACACACATCCCATCCCCTCCCCACGCCTGAGCCCTTGATCCTCTGAGCTAATTCCATGAATTGTCCCAATCTAAATCCACAGATGGAGGGATGCACAGTTGACGATGCAGTGAGAGTCTTGATGATAATGATGGACAGAAGGATAAGGAAGACCTGTAGACTACATATAAATGCAAAGCTCCAAGTGTCCATCTTGTTGTCGTTTCTGCTGAGTTTTTCTATGGCTTTACTGTTGTGTGACCTCTCTTTGCAGATGTACGAGTGACCCAGTGTGCCAACTCATCAGAGGGGATGGTCAAGCCAGACTGACGTCACCCATCAGCCTCTGTAATCGAAAGAGACGCTAATCCGTCTCTGCCCCAAAGCCTTGTAGTTGGTAGGGAGGAAAAGGGAAACATCCAGAGACAGAGAGGGAGAAAGAGAGACGAAACCAAGCGAAGTTGGATACAGGAGAGAGGGGAGCACATGTGGGCAGATGGGAGGTCATATTGACCTGGACCAGAGAAGCAAAGGGCTGCCTTGACTGACCAAGAAAGACCAAAGCTTCACTCGCAACTGGATCTTCTATCAAGCTCTGGTATTTCTAAAGGTCTGGAAGCCCAACTTCTTCCAGGCTTCGCTCTGGAGGCCACAAGTTCCTGTGGAAGGACAGCAGAGGGGGAATGCTGTGGGAGCTGCTCACCCCCTCATGCACCCCCTCTGGTGTCGCCTTTGCTCACCGTGGAGGAGCCAAGCTTCACCACTGTGGAACTATGCCAAGACGAACAAGACATGCACCTGACTGCTAAAGAAGGGTAGGAAGCATGGTGTTTTAGACACCAATTAAACCCTAAGTAGTAAAAATCTGCTAAATTAGCTGCCATATTATAACTCTGCAATTCAAGTAAGAGTCATGAAGATATGATCTTGAAGAAAATAACTACAGGCTTTGCTAGAATAAAAGTTCCTGTCAATGGTAAGAGATAGAAATTAACTGATAAAAACATGTTGAAATGTCACAGGAAAGTGTTTTACATTTATCAGTGGATATACACTGTATGCTTCAGAGGCATAGGGATTTTCCATTTATGCCTGACTCACAAACACCAAACAACTTCTTCCCAATGCAACATGGTTTAGACTAGAAGTTTCTTCCCAGGTTTTTTTATACAGTGTTTCGATCTATTCACTTCAAGTTTCATAATTAAAGCTTGAACACTGTCAAATTACCTGCCAAAACAGTTTTTTTAATTTATGCTATGAAAATGAGCAAAAGACTTATCCTTTTCAAAATCTGTATGTGAAAAAAGATATGCATTTTTGAAAATTATATTTTCAAAATATCATTTGAAAGCAAACAATTTTTTTATGACATTGACAAAAGAAATTCTTCCCTACAAATTCAAACATTTAGAAGTAGTGACATTTTTAAAAAGTAAAGAAACATTTAATGCAGGGGAGGCAAATTGAGCATCCGCTACTTAGTAAAATCCCTAAGACAACATCTAATTAAATATAGTGAGATATTTGCCACCCACAGTTGCTGTTATTCTTATCTGCACTTCAGATTAGGTTAAACTTTAAGGGCCATTTCCCCTCTCATTTCTCCTATCAGTGTATTAGAGAATAAACCACTAAGTGCAAGATAAATATAAGAACCACAGAAAAAAAAATGAGGGGAAAATTAAAGTGTTCTATAAAAACACTGAAAAACAATCCCCCAAAACTCAGAGTGAATAAACAACTGTATTTGTGACTGAAATAATATTTGCATTAATGCTGTAAAAAACAAAAAATTCTCATAAAGCTGAAAATCAAGCAAGTTAAACATCTCATGATGATAAATGGTAAATGGACAGAATTTACAAAGTGCCTTTCTAAGCATATTGACCACTACTTTAGGGACCCCAAAAGCTTGGGGTCCTAAGCTACTCTCCCTTGTTAAAGTTCTGGCCATAATCATAGTTTCAATCATTGACAAAACTAGCACCACAAAATTCAAACTCAATTTATAACACCATATAGAATATTTCCTGTCAACATTGGCTTTATGAGGAATTCATTTGTCATTAGCTGGTAAAAGGAGTTAGGTAAGCTGAAAAAACTTGTTTTCTAGTGTGAACTAAAAGTCACACTTAAGTTTTTATCAGTTTTTTTATTTGTATCATTTTATAGGATAGTTTCACCAATTCTTATTTGATCCTATGAAATAATCTCAGGAAAGTTTGTTTGCCTATTGTCTGCTGTTTAGTAAAAAAATGGAAATCTGTGAAGAGTGATGAGAGTGATGTCATATAAGCATTGACATGTAAATATATTTATCCATTAAAGATTCCTATTTTGTGAATATATTGTGAATAAAATCTGGCCCCATCAGACAGATGAAATTCTTCATGCAGCTAGCATGAAGAATTTTACACATAACGTTTAAAATACAATCCTTTTTATTTACAGGAAGCAGAAAAATGGACTGTTGTAATTTTTCTCCAGAGATTTCTCAACACCTGAGTTTCACAGTTGCCAAACAAGAGGGTTTTGTCAAGAAACATGAGTTCCTCATCCTCATCAGGTTTTAGTCTGCTTTGGCCCTCAAAATGTTTTGGAGCAGTTGAGGAAATAACAGTGGCAAGACAAACAGAGGTGTGAGACAGGTTTTACTGTTTTTCCCCCCCCAGTTTTTGTTGTACATTCACATTATTATTATTAAGCAAATTTTTAAATCAGACAAATATAACTCGACTAAATGCAAAAAGTATGTTTAAAAAAACTAAAAAATTATTTGGGAAAAGAGCAATCCAAGATAACTAGCCCCTAAGTAAAAATGTTTCCACCCCCTAAACGTAATAACTGGTTATTGCCATAACGTACGCTGAGTCTTTTGCAGCTGCAATGGAGCTGCAAAAACAAAAGCAAATTCATGTTCGAATTGTTTAAGCTCATACAACAGCACCTTAACAGGAATTAAGTCCAGACTTTGACTAGGCCTCTTAAAACCTCATATATAATTTTTTCTTTAGCTATTTGGAGGTCAAACTTGCTGTAGCACATTGAACTGTTGTCCTGATGCATAATTAAAGCGTGCTAAAGTTTAAGGTGCTGACGTAGAACAGCGAAATGTATTTTGTTGTAGTAAATGCTGTGTTAGCTTCCTGCCAGATGTATTGGGACACACAGTTCCACTTTTGTCCCATCAGTCATCAGAACTATGTCATTTGGGAAATATGAGTCAGACTAGTTTCGTCCTTACTGAATCATAAACACACCATATTTAACTGAGACACGTGAGGGTGACAGGGCTTTAACTGTAGCTCTGGGTTGTGACCAAATATGGTAAATGAGTTGTTGATTGCAGTAAATTTTGTAGACAAGCCACTCTCTGAAGGTCATATCTCAGTCCAATGTCTCCTTCATTTGTGCTTGACAAAAAATTACAACATGTAGGCAAGTGAGAGAAAAAAATCTGATGTGTGAAAACAGGAACAATAGATATAAACGCTTAACCTTGTTAATCATAAATGTAAAAGATAACTGTTATCATTCACACCATCGTCTTGCTAACAACTTTATGACCGGAATTTAAGGTGGTGTAGATTTGACATTCAATCATGTTAGACATGGACTGTTCTCTGTGCTAACAAAAATCTATCATTTAGTATACTTGTCTTGTTTGTCATGTATGAGACAAGTGTATTTTGTGGATGAGTTCAGTCAAATGTAGTGCAATCCATCAAGGGGGGGGGGGCAGGGGGGGAGAAGTGAGGGTGACTGTTGACTGAGCTGAATCAATGATGAAACAATGATGCATGCGAGGGATTACACAGAGGTTAAGCTTCTTCATCATAATAGCTGCTGAAAGTTTCCATACCAGGTGGCACACAAACAGCTTAGCATGGAACACTTGTCAACAGCACAGTATCAGAAATTGAATTGCAAAGCTGCACACGTTCACAAGTGGGTCAAACATGATAGCATCCTCTCAAAGCCGATCCTGTTTGGACGAGAACAGGGTGTCCTCGTTTTGCCCATTGTGCAAACTGGCTTAGTGTTTGTGTATTGCTCATAGTGAACAATAAATATAGTTGTACAGAATCATAAAGCCTCCCATGATAAATCAAACAAACAGAAGAACAGCTAAAAATCTGTTCAGCTTCCCCCAGTTAGGTGGATCTCTGAAATCTCCTTGCTAAAAAATGACATGTTGCCTTGTAAAGAAAAATATGATTAGCCTCATGGTTTCTTTACATTTGCCACATTACCGTAACGTTTTATTGTGATTTATGACAGACAATATAAACTAGCATATAACTGAAAGGAAAGGGATGTATAGGTTTCAATGTTCTTTCATAAAATACCCTTAAATAATATTGAGTGTATTCAATTCAATTTAATGTCATTGTAAATACTGATGTTAAGAGAATTCCTCAGGATGAGGAAACAAGTCCACGATGACCAAGGAGCTAAGAAATGAATAAGTTAGGTTATAAAATATTATTTCTTACCTTGAACATTTCACTGAGAACTGTTCAATTCTCAGGACAATTCTCAGTTGGGTATTTCATATATCTGGCCCTTATGGAATAATGGCAAAAAGCAACCAATTTTGTACATTATTCTGATCATGCTGTCTCCACAACGACACAAAGAGGTGGCAGCATCATGCTGTGGGGATGCTTCTCTTTAGAAGAGACTGAGAAGCTGATCAGAGCTGATGGCAAGGCGGGCAGAACTAAATTCTGAAAAAAAAAAAAACCCTCAGAAGGATAACAATCTTAAACATACAAGCAGAGCTTACTATTTGCAGACAACCTATAAGGAGGTACTAAACATGTTTTCATTAAGGCCACATTTCTGTGTTAAAAATGTTTTTTTTTTTGGTCTTTCATCATATTCTAAATTTAAATGTTATGTCTTCACAGTGGGAAATGATTATAATAAACAGGAATAAAGGTCTTCAAACTTCTATCTCTGTGTAGTTAATCCATGTAATGTGTTTAATTTTGAGACAAAGTTCTTCATATTAATTGGATTTACAATAATATTCTAATTTATTGACTGGGTTTGCTCTGTAAATGTGGCTCCTGAGAAGAGTGACTTCTCTGGAAATTGTGTAAAGGCACTTTTTAAGTCTTAAAGCTTCCCCAAATTAATGTTTTGGAAATACAGCATTGATCCTAAGCAGACATTTGTGGTTCTGTTATTTACCAGACAACAGCTTCAAATAAAAGTATAACTGAAACTGAAAAATTAGGTAAAAATAAGCACAAAATGTGTTTTTGTGGACCAAAGTCCTATATTAATAAGCACCACAAATAAGTGCAGGACAACATTCCCCTTTCTCATCCTCCTGTTCTCAATCAAAAGTCACACAGGTCATCTTTTCAGGGAAGAATTCACAGAATATTTTTATTGCTTTACTACCTAGCAGGACATTTATGTAGCTGTGATTTGATAATAGAGCCCAGAATAGAATTTAGATTGCATCAGTTTTTAAATGGACATTTAATTAAAGAGCAAGACTTAGGAGGTTGGGTCACTGCCCTGGGGGTTATGCACTGAGTGGTTCTTATATGAAACAAAATGAGAAGCAGGGAGAAAAGCAGAAGCGAAGCATGAAAGAGGAATAAATAGAGGATTGGATTCAGCTCTGCAGACCTTTCTGTTTCCCATCAGCCATTCTGTAGGTGGGACATTCACAAACACATCCATGTTACTGACAAAAGAAAACCCAATCAATTATTTATAGGAGCTCGTAGGCTGGCCAAAATGAAACAGAGCATTCGCTCAGGCAGGTTCCGAGCCAGAAAATCAAATAAGGGGGAAAGACTACAGACTATGATCCGTCTTAGTTTACAACCCAGTTTGAACTGTGTATTAATCTGCAGAATTAATGTGTTTCACTTTGTGTGTGGGAGTCATGCTTGCACGCATCTGTACCAGAATTGGGCAACGTGATGTGGGGCAGAAAATACATAAGCCAGTCAAAACGCTGGGATGCTCGATGATGTGACTCTGTGGTAACTGAGCTTTAATTGTGACTCACATGGTGGCAATGGTGAGGTTACATGGGAGACCAGATGATTTGACTCAGGGAAACAAACTTTCAAAACCCTTCACCCAAAATCCTCCTGAAACTTCAGCATTTTTATGGTAATAAACAGAACTAAAGAAACTGTAAACTACTGCAGATTTGCACACAAATCAAATAAAAACCTGAAGTGAGAGTTACATTGATGTGAATGCAGCCATCATTCTGAATTGGTATTTACATTATTATGTAACATTTGAAAAACCATCATGGTAAGCTTTAAGGTAAATACTTTTTTCCACTCGCTGCAGATAATTTAAAACTATTTTTCTTGTTATTTCCCTAATTTTCCTTAGTTTAATTTTATTCTCTTTCTGCAGGAGTGTGCAGAAGATGAGTGATCAAGATCCGAACTGTGAAGATATGCAGAAGAAGGACCAAAGACTGCCATTCCAGGTGGGCTCTGTCGTCATCGTTGTACTACAATGTTACAAGGTTACCTAAATATTTCTGAATCTTTTTTGAATAGCTCATAATTTCGCATAGCTATGATATAAAATACTCAGTGTCTCAGTTTCATACAACATACAACACAGAGATCCACAACTGAATGTCATGTAAGGCATAAGAAATATAAAGTGTTTGAAACGGGCTGAAAGAGTGAATAAAAAAAGAAACCCTAAAGCAGGACCTTGTGGGATACCACAAGCAATGGAAGAAGAGGAAGTTCTGAGTTTAGAAGCAGCAACAGAAAAGGATCAGAATATGAGAGTGAACCAAATAAAAACCTTAAATCACGTCTAACGTGAGCAAAACAACATTCTCCTGCAGTAGTATGCACCACTATGCTACTGGAGACTTGAAAAAGAGCAGTACCATTAGCACAAGATGTTTGGAAACTAGGCTGAAAACTCTAATTGAGGTTGTTTGTCCTAATCATCTGTGAGCTTGAAGAAATTTAGGTAATCCTTCAAACTCCATTAAAATTGAAGTATACGATCCTAAAGCTGAATAAATAATGTGTTTTTGTTGATTTTGTAATCTGCAGGAATATTGACGTTGAAAAACAGAGAATTAAATAGGTGACGACCGAGGTATTTTCAATTCTGAGAGCAAGACTATTTATTTTTTCAATTCTTAACCAATGATTCTTCCAGATTTTCCCAGACGCGATAGAAATTGTCTTGGGCCCAGAGGTGTCACTGAACAGTCCAGATCGGGACAAGGAGCGTCTGCCTTCCATCGTTGTGGAGCCCACAGAAGTGAGCGAAGTGGAAAGCGGCGAGCTGCGCTGGCCTCCCGAGAACATAGAAACAGAAGACGATGAGGAGGACCTGTTCCTGGAGCAGTGCATCCCCCCAGCCAACATTGCTGACTGGGGAGAAGACGAGGAAAAGGAGGAGACATCAATAGCACTGCAGCAGCAGTCAGGCCTGACACTCCTTGGTGAGCTGATGAACATTCCCCCGGTTTTGGACTTAGCTTTGAAGTTGCAAAAAATTTGATTTGAATCTATCGTTTGCACACAATAAAAAAACTGCGAGTCTTCACAACGATGTTTTACAGAAAATTATAATTTACGCATCAAATATTAATTTAATGTGGAAAACAGTTGTGCCTTAAAAAAATAAACTATTAAAAAGATCAAATTTCTTAAATGTTTAGATCAAAATTTTATTCTGTCAAAAATGTTCAGTGATATTTTTACAACAGTTATGAAATCCTACACAATTAAATGTTCACATAAGTTTAAATGTTATTGTTATATATTTACATTTTTTGGCATGTAAAACTATTTATAAAAAATAAAGCAAAGTGTTCTTAGCAGCATTAGCCAATATTGAGGGGCACATATGAATATTTTAATTTCTGTAAGCTTTGAGCAATCAAGCATTTTAGGGTCCTATTTGCTCCACACCAAAAAATATTATTCATAAATTAATAACTTTAGAGAAAACAAGCTTAAGATTAAATCAAAATGGAGCAAACAAAGACTTTAAAGAAATATGCTCATATTAAACTTCTGTCTTAAATAGGATGAAACAAAGATAGAGAGGTTTCACATCACACTGCTACTTTATCTGTAAGCATTTTTTTTTAAACTACGTGACGCCTCACATAGGAAAAAATGATGTAAAATTTTGCAAGGAAGCATAAATAGAACAGGAAATTTGCACACAACCTCATTTCCAAACAAAGCCGAAATTTCTCTACATGTTACATATGACACTTTCTATGATTTTTCTGATAGCCTTCTCACTACAGGGGAAAATAAAGCAAAAATATAGCCAATTCCTTTTGAAAATGACTGAAAGTATGCATTGTACATTAATTAAAAAAATTTAAGACAACAAATATAAAGTAACAAGGGCAGTTTGGCACTAACTGGGGAACTAAATATGTGCAACCAGAACAACATCAAGCCATTGAGACCATAGCCAATCCAATAATATTTGTAAACCTAAAAACAAAAAAAAACACAGCATATTCTTTAATATTTAGAAAAGTAAACACAGATCCTTTCCATAAGTGGTACAATAGGACAGCTCTAATGCAGCAAACAAATCCCTCCATCAATCCAGTTTTCAAAGACAGCTGTGAAATGTTTCAGTCATTTTTTCATTAGTTTTAAGCCCTTGCAATTATTTGATTAGATACTTACTTTGAGAAATAGGTTTTAAAAATAAAAACACACACAGCATAAAACAAATTTCTAACTGAAAATTAAAAGCCATTATCTTCCTCTTTTTTTTTTTTTGCTTTTCAAAATTAGTTGTAATGCCCAGAATGAGGGATTGCTGCAATGTTACCCACCTATTGCAAACAACTGCCACATCCTTGTTCGGGTGAAGTAATTGCTGCAAAGCCCGTCGCTCATTTGAAATAGCTGGACTTCATTTGAATAAAAGCTTGATGACATAAACCGAATTTAACTGCATTGTCTTATAACTAGGACTTTGAATCTGTCTAGATACCAAGATTTAATGTATCATATATTTCTGTATTTTAACTGGACCGGAGTGTTTTGTAAAATGCTTTGAAATGACGCTAGTTTTGAATTGGTTCTATGTATATAAAAAAGTAACAAAGACCAACACAGGGCAAACGGGGTAAAGGCAGAGAACCCATGCCTGCTTTTGAAGGCCGAGCAAACTCTCTGAATTTTGTAGTGTGTAGTTTTGCAAAGCTTTAAAGCTAAATCAAAACTTTTTTCTTTCTGCAGACCTTCAGTCTGATGCATTTAGAGACGACACCCCGACTCTTCCTCCCAACAGTGCCCCCACCTTCCACTAAGAACATCGCCTCTGCTGACCCTGCGAGGAAACATCTTGAGATGAACTGTGGCAATAACTGTTGGGATGAAAAAATAACAACAAAAACAGCTGCAAAGCAGCAAACACGTTATGATAATAGTTAGGTAAACAACAACAACAGCAACAAAAACGCAACAAAAAACGACAAGGCAACCGGGACATTTTGGTTCAATGTCTTTGACTGAAAGGATTTTGATGTTTTCTGATCGGGGAAGATAATCATCCAAACACAAATGGACAGGTTTTTCTTTTAAAAGTTTATTTTAAGGCAACATTTAGCTGAAATTGAAGGTTTGTGTTTCATTTCTTTTGGGATGTTCCATATTCTCAAAAACCCTGATGTCGCAACTTTTTTCCCCCTTTTCTGCTCCTTTTCCTTTCACATTGGGTAGTTTAGTTGAAATATTTATGTGCTTATTCCTCCAGCATGTAGGACGTAGTAAATCACAGTGCGCTAGCTGCCTGCTGATGGTTCATATAACTTGGAACTGCACAGGACTTTTACGTGTTTTTTGTAACAAAGGTTTGCTTTCAGCAGCAGAAAACCAACAGTTCTTGAAGTAAGATAAATGTTTGAACAGATCAAACCCCAAAATGTTTTTGCTTTTGTGGGAAATCTGAATAAACAGACATTATTATTTTTTAAATTTTAACAATAAAGTATTTGTTCTCTTTATATGGGAAAGATGAGGGTTGTAGCATATTTAGTATTTTAAATATTCCGTTTACTTGTTTGAAATGTTGTTAAAGTTCTTCTACTTAGGGCAAGATCCAGACACTACACACTCCATTGACGTAAAACATACGAACTAAAATTTTTCATGTAATGAGAACAAACAACTGAAGTAAAATTAAAAATTGTAACATGTTATTCATGTACTTTAAATGTTGACAAATTCTTTGAATGTTGTATAATTTCAATGTGTGAAACGCACCTGAGGCAACATTTATCCCATTAACATGGAATAAATTCTATATCTGGTTCCTGTGTTATGGAAAGATTTAATTCTGACATGTGAAATCTAAATACATTACTTTTGTTTTACATGCTTCAGCTTGTAGTCATTTTTAATTGTTAAAATTCCTCCTATCATTATGTAAAAAACATAGAAAACCCCTCAACATTAGGAGGGGTGTGTGTGATATGTGATGTCACATTTTGCTACACAAGATTTTCATGCGTTTTACATTTTTTTCCATGGAATTCCTTTTCCATCTGTCTCACATTAGGAATGTTTTCCGTGTTACACATTTTACAGCACAATTATTTTCTCGCGTCACAACAATTTTCACATTTAAAACATCATAATTTTACACTTGGAAAGGTTTTCCTCACAGGTTTCACATGTTGTGCAAACTATAAATTTACATATTTGTTTTAATGTTTTTACATAAGAGTATCTTTGAATGTAAGATGTGGGAAAATGTTACCCCGAGTTGTTCTTCATGTTACCGCACAATATAATTTATGTGAAACACGTTGGGAAATGTTCTTCATTTCAAATGTTTCCTCAAATGTCACAGAACAACATCATTCCCATAAGTTTACACAATAAAATGTTCAAATGTTAAACGTGTAGGACAATGTTTTCTCAAGTTTCGTTTTACTCCACAATATGATTTTCAAATCAGAAAAGTTTGCTGGGAAGCAATCCATGTGTAAAACAAACAAACGTTAGTGTGATATTATTATGTGTACCTACTTTCTGAAAATGTCTATTTTGTTTGAAAAAATAAATGTTGCCACTGACCACCGGTCAATGAAACTCGTAGTGGTAAAGTTGTTTGAGTTTCTGAATAAAATGGCTGGATTACCTCCTCAACAATGCAGTCGGGTTCTCCAGAGTCCTGCTGATGACATCATTATTTCATTCAGGTGTGTCGGAGCAGAGATGCATCTAAACGTTTCAGGTCACCAGCCCTGAAGGACTGGAAAACACCTAGCAAGAAAATGAGATTCCTCCACAGGACTTATGCAATAATAGTGTGTAGTGCAATAATCCTAAGGTTTTTTTTTTTCTTTCCTAAGCAAAATTCTCAAGTAAAGTAAAATACACTTCAATACTCTAAAGTAAAATACAATAATGACAAATAAGAAACTTGTCATGATGTGTAGCAAAAAAGTTAAATTCCTGTTTCTTAAATATGTCCAGGAAACGATAAAAATCTGCTTGAAGGAAACGGAAGTGTCACAACAGAAGTGAGAAGAGCCAGAATCATGAACAAGTGAAAGTATGATCCTTCATGAAGACGAAAAAACATTTTAAAAAAGCTGTGAAGAAAATTGTGCTGAGGGTTTCTATGCCTTCTATGTTTTAAAACATAAAAGTGTGACAAAAAAGGACAAAATAAATCTAAATGAAATAAAAATAATTAAAAAAAAAATTCTTTGTACTTGCTACACTGTGCTTCCTGTACAACTAATGCCCAATCGTTTACAGGAACACTTAAACACCTTTTGCTGTGATTTAGCTGTTTCAATTTCCTAGAAATTCATTAGCATGCACAAAACACTACATTATCATGAAAAAGGTCAAGGCAGCCTAAGTGTTGTCAGAGTGTCATAAACTTTCAAAACAGGGAAACTTGACATTGTGCAAAATGTTCAAGTTGTTCAGATTCACAGATTCTCTATGTAATCACTCTGTTAAGCTCTCATTGGACAGAACTGTGTAGTGACTCTTGTGCAATTGTGCTGATGGGTGTGTACATCTTTGAATGTGTGTTACGGGGGTTGGAGTTGTTAAAGGTACTCTTCAATGCAGTCGCAGCTTCATAACTTTCTGTTAAAGAGTCAGGGTGGAACTTCAACAAACCAATCAACCGTAAGTAGGCACATTCATTAAATCTAATAGGTTTTTATTAGTTTGTGTTTTTTTCAGAGGTAATCTACATACCCTTATGAGAATGTACACTAGATTATTGTCTCTAAAATGAAATTAGACAATAACTAATTCAATTAAATGTTGTCTTCACTTACAGGTTTAATTTACTATGGATTCAGAATATTCCGACAGTTTGGACTCTTTCAACTTCACTGAAGATTTATACCCTGACATCTTTGTGAATAATTTCACAGAGTTAAACTTACTTCCTGAGATTCAACCCATACAGATAGTGTCTCTGGTCCTCTACGCCCTGGTGGTCCTACTTGGAGTACCTGGTAATGCGCTGGTTTTGTGGGTGACTGGTTTCTGCATGAACCGCTCGGTCACCTCTATTTGGTTCCTGAATCTGGCGCTGACTGATCTTTTGTGCTGCCTGTCCCTCCCTCTGCTCATGGTGCCCCTGGCACATGATGACCACTGGCACTTCGGCCCACTAGCCTGCACTCTAGTTAAAGGCCTTTTCTATTTGGTGATGTACTGTAGCATTCTGCAGCTGGTTCTGATCAGTGTGGATCGCCTGTTGCTTGTTAAAAAAGCCGTATGGTGCCAGAACAACAGGCGACCCAAGCAAGCTGCATGGGCATGTGTGGCTGTGTGGTGCTTGGCTCTGCTAGGCAGCATCCCTCAGTTTGTCTACGCCCAGGAGATTAAAAAAGGGGAACATAAGAGGGAATGTGTCCTAGCATACTCCAAAGAAAGCTCTTGGCCCATCGTATCCTTTCGGTTTGTGATGGGATTCATCCTCCCCTTCTTTGTCATTGTCATCTGTCACCTGGTTGTCTACAGCACCACCCGGAGGGGACCGTCACGTGGTCGGGCCAGATCCAAACGAACCCTGAGAGTCATTGTTGTTGTGGTGCTGAGCTTCTTCTTGTGCTGGCTCCCCTTGCACATCATGGACTTTATCGAACTGGCAACCCCTCTGCATTCTTTCCACAGTCCAAGAATCTACCTGGCTCAGGTGCTGGCCGTCTGTCTGGCATACTTCAACAGCTGCCTCAACCCTCTGATCTACGTGTGCGTAGGGAAAAGTTTCAAAGACAGCATGAACCGCTCAATGCGTCACATCCTCCACTTTGCTACCGAGGACCCAGCCTCAAGGGGGAGTATAAACGACACCAAGAGCACCAGCAACGAAAGGGTGACGACCAAAATCTGATGGACTTGTGTTTACAACCAACGTACAATCTTTAATTCCTAAGGAGAAAATATGTGAATGTTAATTCTGTGCAAGTTTCTTGGCCATGAACTTAAATTCAGTTTGGAATCAACTCTGAAATTTATGCTGTGTTAGTTTTTCAAAGAGACCATGTAAAACAGAATAGTTGACCTCTGCAAAGGCAGCTGTTGGGTTGGGTTCCGCCTTAGTGGGTAATCAGGATGTCTTGCACAACTTGTGATGTTCCAACAGTTCCTTTTCATGTATTTAAAACTAAAAAAAACAAGGGCCCACTTCTTCTTTTATAGAAACATGATTTTTATTTATTTATTTTATTTTTTTTTACTTTGTCTTGCTTTCACATATTACACTGCTATCAAAGTAATTTTTAAAATATTATATTCTCTCTTCATGACATAAATTTCCCAGTAAAATTTGTAGGGTGGGCAGTTTTATTATTTAAGTTGCTGTTCCTAATACAAACCACAAGAGGGAGACATTTTCTAAACGTCTGAAGATAAAAAGGGTACATTGCTTGTATTATATTTTATTTAATAAAATGTAGCCCTGATAAAACTGATTCTTTTAAAATATTTTTTTAACAGTAAACAAATGTCCTATTAAAATAATTCATTTTTTTTATTTGACGTTTACATAAAGACACAATTTTATAAGAATTACAGTGCAGGTTTTCAAATATTACATACATATGTTGCTTCTATTTTTAAAAATTGTATTTCAAAACATTGTAAACTTTTATTTTTTTAAAACAAGTGAACATGTTTGCAGATTTTTTTCCCTGAAATTTTTGACAGGATCTTCTATCATTGCTTCGTGAAATGTTTTGGAAAATAGGTAAATATACACATATTTTATTTGACAATGTCAATGGTGTATTTGAACTTTTAAATAATAGTAATCTTATACAAAATTAAATTCCCTCAAATATTTATTCTTCCAACAATTTACTATATTTTCCTTTTTCTCTGGGACTCTGCATGCCAACAGTAAAAAGACAACCGATTTGATTACTAGTCTTAAGTTGTTGAAAAAAAATTAAGCACCACTCGCATTGGGAAGGTCATGTTTTTTTTTTATTATTTAGTAAATCATAAAAAAGAAAACAAAACCAACAAAATGTGTACAAAAAAGTTACCAAATAGAGACAAAATTACAATTTACATACTACATTCATTGCAAACAAGGCCACGTGATGATATATACAAAAGCAAACATTTACAAGTGTGTGGTTTCCTATGCCTGTGTTTTTATTGAGCTTGTGCACTTAGATATACTTAAAGCACATGCATATATGCATACTGGTATGGTAACATGGTATATACTGGACATTGTCTCTCAGTCCTCTTAATTTTTGCTCATCAGTAAAGTAAAGCAGTGGTAGTCTCTACATATTGGCAGATGTCAACATTAAACCACAAGTGTGCAGAGTAGAAGACAGTGGCATCTAAAAATTGCACATTCAGTTCCTGTTCAGGGTTTCACTATCAGCAAGTTCACCCTGACGCAACTTTGCAACAATGACTGAATCTTTGTGCTGATTTTAACTGTTTAATAATTGCTAACTTTTTCTCCTTTCAACAAATGCTTTAATTTTGAATTGAAATGCCTGTTAGGACAGGAAATATGATTTGTGATGATTCTCCTAAAACAAGTTTATTCATGGGGAAAATAGTAGGGGCGCACTGATTGCAGTTTTCTGGTCAATCGCCGATTACTGATCTTTTAAAAAGCCTAACTTACCGATTCCGATTTTGGCCGATACCATTTTTGTCTGAAATGCTTATCAAGAAAGTTGCTGAATTGACAATGATGGAGTGACTATTGTTATCCCATCGGCATGACCTGGACAGCCGTTTTGTCAGTCAAACCTTTGTCATAGGAGAAAAGAAAAGCACAGTGGTTGATTTTTAGACCTTTGCCGAGGCTGATAACAACGGTGGATAAGATCGGCTTCACATGTAAAAATCAGCCGATCACGATCTCCCAAAATTAAGGAAATCAGCACCGATAAATTGTCTGGCCGATAAATCGATGCACCCCTAGAAAATAGAGAGAAGTATCATTCCCAGGTAAGACTTCGAGTTGGCTCCGAGGTCTCCTTCAAATGATCCAAAAAGAGTGTAAAATGTACTTTTTAAGACAATATTTAGGAAGGTCTAGCAAACAATATTTTCCCATGCCTATATCTTTCTTTATTTTTATCAATAGTTTTTATATCTTGTAGGTGATCCTTGTGATTGACTGGTGCTCTGTCCTGGGTGTACCTTGGCTATGGTCTACTCACCACTTAAGATAAGCATTACCCTCATGATACTGTAAGGAATAAATATTTATCGACAATGAATTAATGTATTCCATATTTCCCCAAGATTTTTTTTTTGAGAAATTATTAGAAAGAAAAGTTGCACAACCCTTGGCAAACAAACTGAAATCATTGAGAGTGTTTAATCAGTGAGTTTACAAAGAATCATAGATATGGCATAACATTATTTTATCTAACAGCTGAAGACTTAAGTCTAATTAAGCAGGTGAGTGAGCGCTTTAATACCTCAAGAAGTTGTTGGATTGGGAAAAAAGAATCCAAGTGAGATAACAGCCAGCTGACTAAACGAGAGTAATGGTCATAAAAATGCAGCAAAAGATGGACCTTGTGCATGCATGCTAAGATGTTGTTGCAAGTTCAAGCAAAATGAACAAGTTGTAAAAGGGAAAAATTAAGGCAGACCAGTGGGGACATGAAAGCAGTAGGACAGGAAAGCTCAAGGTAAAAAAAAAAAAAAAAAAAAAAAAAAAAAAGCCCAATTAAAAAAAAAAAAAAACACAAAAAAAAAAAAAGAAAAAAGCGCTACACAAAAAAAAAAA
>NW_015112745.1:262415-274164 GCF_001443285.1 Poecilia latipinna
AGAGAAAAAAAAAAGAGAGCCAGGGGGGAAAGAAAAAAAAAAGGGAAGGAAAAACAAAAGAAAAAAAAAAAAAAAAAAAAAAAAAAAAAAAGCATGTTTGCAAAATAAAAAAGACCCAAAACATACAGAAAGAAATAGGGCCATCCTGTAAAAAATAAACTGAAAGACATATATGTCTTTTAACAATGAAAAGTGAAACAAGAACCATCATCATGCAACCAGAAGAACGAAAGAAGTGGGGACTTAAGGTTTCTTTTGTTACTAGACACCCAATTACTTTTTGTCTCTTGACATGTTTCAGCGTTCTACTTCCCTCTTCGTCAGAGGTCTCCCAGTTGCTGCTCGTTTGATGTTTGAAACAGTAGCTGGGAGTCCGCTGACAAAGACGGAAGTAGAACGTTGAAACATGTCAAGTATGTCTGAAGAGACAAAAAAGTAATTAGGTGTCCAATGACAAAGAATCACTGAGACCTTTTACGTATAGATACAATGATTTTTATTGGAACATGAAATAAGTTGGCTACGAAGAAGCAAACATGGAGAGTGGATAATTAGATTAAAGTAGGCAGTAGTGAAGTAAATATGTTGTGCTCAAGAGGACAATGAATTTTATTTGGTGGCACTCATTGAAATTCATTGGAATTAAAATTAATCATCTCTAACCTTACCCGGACAAAGATCACAGCCGGAAGAAAATACGCGAAACTCCACAGTCAATAATGATTTGGGGTTTTGAGACCGACAACAGGACAAATAAAGTGGAAAATGTCCTTCAGGAAATGCAACTCGTTGTCACTACCAGCAAACAAATTGCAATACAGTTGGAGATACATAAAATGGTGCATGACATTGTTCAAGAGATTTCATCTACATCTTCTGCAAAAATTGTAATTAACTAAATTAAATTAATGTTTATCGTTTTTGAGGTACACTTTACATTGCCAGAATACTCTGTGATATTCATTAAATTAATTTTGTGTCGTAGCTTTAAATATTTTTCATGTATTTTATGCAGGTGGTAGCAAATTCTTGAACCCCACAGTCCAGGTCTGATTAATTTAAAAGGCAATAAACATAAACAGAAAAACAAAAAAGCAAAAACAAAAAAAAGCAAGTTCAATTGCTTAATTTTATGGCTGTTTCTATTAGCACAGTGTAACATGAACCAGCGGGAATAGGAGGGTGCCCATCATTTTAGTATCTGATGGTTGTCGAATTGAAAATTATTTCAACCAGGCGGAAAGCGGAGGTGATGCTATAGTTTCATCATTTTTCTGAATGTAAATGCATTTCATCAGGGATATGGAAGAGGAAGGTTTATTTTAATGAATGGATTTTATTATTTAGTGTAGGATTCGTGGCCAAAAGCAGCAGCCATGAAGATGTTCAGAGCCGTTTCATACGTTCATGATACAGGTTGCGTGAGATTAGACTCAAACAGTGGTCATGACTTTTAGTGACCCTGTTCGGAATCTGAGTATCTTCTTTTTGAGAGCGTGGGAGGCTTTGATCTTGACGAAGGCTTTGGGCTGAGTCGCAGCACTGGCAGTGGCTTGCGGAGACGCAGACGACGATGAAGAGGTAGAAGCAAGGCGAGGCGGCAGCTGCTGGGGCCACACAAGCCCCCCACTCTCATCCGAATCGCTGGACAGCGAGCTGGATGGCGGGGAGTACACCTCGCTCATGCTGGATTCGGACTCTGCGGGGGCAGCCCCGGCGTAGCCCTCCTCGCTGTGGCACAAGGGGGCACGGGCCTGAGAGTCCAGGTGCCAAGGCTGGGCGTGCTGATGGTGGGACTGGGAGCAAGAGTGACCGTGACGAGCTTTTCGAGAAGAACGTTTATGTGGCTGCGCTGCATTCTGGATCTCTCCCTCATCCTGGCTGAGCTCCAGGTTGGAGCACCAGCGGCGGTTTCCACTGTGGGCCTTGCTGGCCATCTGGGGTGCAGTGACTTGGCTTTGGTTCTGGGCAGGATTGGTTCGTCCCAGACGCCTCTCTGTGGTGCCGTACCTCCTGTCAGCAACCACTCTCTGTCCCGGGAGGCTGTTTTCAGAGTGGGTTCGGTTGGTTTTGTTGTTTGCCTTTTTGGATTTCTGTCGATCGTTGTGATTCTTTTTAGGAGCTTTGGACTTTGAATTGGACTGATCAGGAGAGGCAGCTGCTCGATTGACCTTTGACTGTTCAGGTTTGTAATGTCTGGGGGACCGTACAGGAGCATGACAGGCTTGTCCTGGGATATACTGAGCACTTACTAAATTGTGTACTTGGTAAACAGAGGGTTGTGGATGTATATAATGTTGGGGGGATGGAGGTTCACAGGAAAGGTCAACGCCACAGTTTGGCTCCAAGGAGGGCAGAGGTGATGGCAGTCTCCCCATCAGGGGGTTTGGTCTGGGCTGGGGGTAGGAAAGAGGCAAATAACAACCCTCCTCAAAAGATGGGGCCTCTGCCCTTCGGGCTTCCCCCTCAGGCAGGTCACAACCCCATTCCTGACTCTTAAGTTTTGCCGATAGGTCAACATGGGGCTGACAATGGGGGTCAGGAAGACGTGGCTCTGCGGTTAAAGAGGGAGTTCTCCTGTGTTGGGAGCTGTGTCCGGAGGCCCCGCTGTATGTGGGGTCAGGGGTCAGGGTGGTGCGAGGCTGACATGGCCGCGGTAGAAGAGCGTAACGCTGGATGAGACTCAGTATGTAACCTTCCACTCTGAAAGCCTGCTGGTAGTCCTCCTCTGTGATCTGATCCTCTGCAGGCTGCTGCTGCTGCCAGGTGTGGCTGGCAACGCTGGTGTCCCACCGCCAAGAGTCCCCAACTGAGCCCTCCTCTACAATGCCCTCTAGTGGTGGGTGAGGTGCAGAGAAAGAACGTGGAAGGCTGGGCCGAATAACTGGTACATCAAATTCCCCATTCAGCATGAAGTTGTCTCCTAAGTATCAAGAGAAACAATGCATGCTGTCAACCTAAGCTAAAATTTTGTATGACTATAAGCACAAGCTATGGTAACCATTTGAAACAATGGTTACCATTGTTTCAAACTCTAACTTACAAGTTAGAGATTGGCCTCTAACTTGTAAGAGGCCAATCTCTTAAAAGTTAGAGGTTGGCCTACAGGCTAATAATCCTTAAATGTTTAACAATAGAGTTCACATAAACTGTTGTGAAGTTCTTAAGATTTAAGTTCTTTAAGAGTGTAGAAGTCCAATTTCTACTTTGCCCTTTGGACTAGCTGTTGACTTCAACCTTTGCAACTGCAAACTAGACCAGAGATAAATAGTATAATCTACAGCTTGTATCTAACAGAACATTATTCCAAATAACCTTGGTTGGTACCTTTAGGTAAACCACTTCCTAAGTTTTCTTACCTAAAGACTTTGGTCTGTCATTGGTGTAAGTCCAGGAGGAGACAGGCTCAGGGCGCTCAGCTGAGGAGGGTTTTCCTTTTGGTGATTGTCCCTCACTTGAATCATAAAATCCTAGAACCACACCAACACAAAGCATATGTCTCATTTATCATACCTTCCTGTTAACTTCTCGAAAATATCCTGCTGGGTACTGACAACTTCAAATCGCATTTTGAAAATAATCCACAAAACTCATTTACCAGCTCCCAGATTGTGAATAAACAAGACTAGCAGAAGGAAATGAAACCTCATTATGGCTACAGTCTGAATAGTTTCAAGATAATTGTTTTGTCTCATAATTGTTTTATTCAACACCATGCTTAGCTGCAGTACTAAAAATTATTCAATCACAAGGAGCTTTTGAATTTGGAAAATTCTTAATTACATGGCTGACAGATTTGTGGGGACAGGAAAGCTTTTAAACAGCGGGAGTTACCAGAACTCGGCCGACTGTCACCGGCGTCTCGTTGAGCTCCCTCACAGCAGCCGTCGTCGATGTCAATCTTCAGATCTTCTACCTGCTGTTCTAGCGCCTGCATGAGGCCCCATGGAGCGCTGTGGAGAGCGCTCTGCAACACAAACACATGCAGATTGTTTAACTGCTTTCTCTATTGTTCTGCACTGTTGACATGTGATCTTGTTACAAGGATTAAGAAGTAACACATGGCAGTTCAGCTATCAAACCAATACTTGGAATGAAAATACTTTAAGTTCCCGGAAGAGGCACAGCTGTATGTTTTCGCTGCGTGCTTTCCCAGCTGCAGATCTTATTTTGTTTGACACTCATCTGTCCTGAGTGTTTCTGCAAAGCCGAGTTGTGTCCATTTATTTGATAGATATGAAACAACGAGATGAAACACAAAAGAAGTGATTCTTTTTCAAGTTGCGCGAGCTGATAAACAAAAGGTCTTCCTTAAATGATTTGGGGATTAGCTTGCTTTCATCTTATGACAAGGAAAGAAAATGGCACAAATGAATCAAGACTAAATGTCAAAACAAATAAAAGAACAAATCACATGTATATTTTTGTGTACCCAAAGTACAAATATGGTCACTGCAAAACGCTGCTGTGCATTATTGAAGCGAATCCATATGGAGCAACGATATCTGACGCTATGTGCTCCAACATCCAAGGGGGCTCAAATGGAGGGCAGTCAGTTGGAACATGAATAATTCAACGATGTCTGATGGGTAGGGGGATGTACTTTAACTACGCTGGGGGCGTACGCGCGCACACACATGAGCAGATAATGACTCATTCTGTTTAAATAGGCAAATGTGATGAATGACAAGAGACAAATTTATGATGTGAAATTCATTTAAAAACACTCATTATGTTCTTGTTAAAATTTAGGTTGGGTGATATGGACTTAAATGTTTGTCAGAATATTTTGTGATACTTCTAGTGCTAAGAATAACTGATAAGCAGTTTTTGAAAATCATTTGCAGTCTTTTATGGCTGGGACTGCAAGTCACCGCCAGCACACCCCTACAAAAACACAAATGCTGGTCTTATTTGATAATTATAGTAAATGACAATCATTACAATAATTGCTCATTCATACCTTCAACAAGATCTTGACAATGTATTATGAAGATACAACAGTGTTATTGCATAGTATGAGAATATATATGTATGCACTTTATATGTACCGGACAAGTAATATTTTTACACAAATTACTTAATTTTCTCTTGAGGTCTTTTATGTTATGTTTTTTTATTTCCAGTGTTTGTTTTTATTGACATTTGAAATGGCAGACAGACAGAAAGAAAAAAAAGAAAAAAAGGAGAACAAAGGAAAGAATGAAAAAAGAAAGCAGGAAAGGAGAAAAAAGAAAATAAAAGAAGGGAGGGAAAAAATTGCACTGACAGGGAATCTAGACACGCAGCTTTTGGTCACCCTTTAAGTTGTTGCCAGGCTGGCTCTGTCAGATGGTGACATCATCTGACACACACTCTAACATCTGTGGACACTTGCTCGCAACCTTGTCTGGATTTGTTAACAAACACTATTGTGTATCTGTGACTTCTGAGGATAATGCATTGACCTGTAATTCCACACCAACTGCTTGGAAAACCTTAAAACCTACCAGGTCTTCAAAAATCCAAGGATTTTTAACCTCGTTCTTTTTTCCTCCACAAGGTGGTAACATCCAGACTACATGACTGTAAAAACAAACCTAGGTCTTACGGGTCTTTTGGTTTGTTGGGGCTAATGCCGCTGACACTCAGGTCTTCTATTCCAGCAGGTTGAGCATGTCTTTGTAACATTATTTACACTGTGGACCTTCTGTAATGAAGCGTCTGCTGCTGTTTCTGCTCTCCTGCACTTCTTTGGTCACTGTCTTTGTTTCCCAGGACCAAATTGAACACTGCCGTGAGGAAAGTGATCAGTTCAGTTGATGAGATATCACCAAAAAGCTCATTAAACATGCTGAACCGAGATCTTTTCTCTTTCACTTGGAGATGGTACACTATTTTAGAGCAGTCATTTGTTGGATTTGACATATTTTGCATACAATTCATACAGACGCTGATGTTTCTGACAGCAAAAATGTTAAGTCCCAATTTCTGAATAAAAACTATTTTCTTTGTTAAGTCGATTGATGCCCAAACACCTGCAAAAAGGCATTATTACTTAATAAGGACTTGCAGTTTCTCATGTCTATGTTTTAGAAGATTTTGGTATTACTAATCAGCAATATTTCTTAAAATAGAAAGTCACCACCATATATGGATGAAGATGTTTTATCTGGTTTTATATGTTTTTAAAACCCTGTGTAAGGTCCATTAGGTTTCCAAGACACTGCTTTCAGACAATACTTCTTTTGACGTCGTCCTTGTCACTTCACCTTGTGAACTCACTTTTGAGCTACCGTCCCTGCTATCACTGCTGTCATCAGGACAGACAGTGTTATGCAGCATCACCGCTAACAGACAACTTTAATATGAGCCATTCTTTAATGCCTTGTCATTGCTTTCTTAACATATTTCTCAACTTGAGACACGAAAATGAATAAAGTACCACGAGCTACAAAACCCATACAGAAGTAATATGTAGCGTTACACATCAGTAATTAAGGGATATAAGGGGTTCAGAGCACAAAATAGCAGCCTACAGATGCATTGTCATTTTAAAATTTCTAAGCATGTCCTGTGTCAATGACATGTTTTGAAAAGGAAAAGTTGTAAAAATGTTTACATGTGTGCTCTTCACCCAACCACTCTAAAGTCTATTTGTCCTGCTTTTGTTTCCATATGTGCCTCATAATGCAAATAACCGCTGTTGTAGGGCAAATAACCCAAGCGATGCTTCCAACATGACCTCCTGACCTCAAACACCGTCTTTCTTTGTGTCGACAAGGCTGCTTATTGTCTTACTGTACACAAAGCCCCAGCATTGATGCATGAATATGTTTTGAGTGGAGAGCTTCGCTTCGGCTGCTGTTAGGACGGTTGGGCAAGGAAATGGCCTGGAGGAAGGGACGCTATTGGAAATCGACTAATCAATGATCCTGTTTCATGCAATCAATCTCTCACCACCTCTTTAGGTACTCGCACATACACAGGGACTCATGTTGACACACTTAAATACCATGGATAATGCTGGCTCCAAAATAATAATCCTGCACAAACAAACTAATCTTAGTGGAAGAGGAGCCTGTGTGGTTCATATTAAAACAGGGTTTGTTTTCTCAGACTCACTGACAGACCTGACAGATCTCACACTGGCATGCTGACAATGCGTGCACTGTAGCACTGCTGCTTTACTGCATCCTGTGTCCCACAGAGGTGGGGGATGTGGGAGACAGCAGACGCAGTGAAGCCAGACTCGCTTGGAATCAGAGCTGTTACAAAGCGGGCAAACAAAACATCTGGGATGCTTGTGTTACAAATGGAACAAGTTCACAAATAAGTTTCACTTGACAACAGAATCATATCAGAAGAAATAAAGACTAAAAAAGACCAAAGAGTTGGATGCTTTATCTTCATCAGCATGAAGGCAGAATGAAATCAGCCAGATGCAAGAATTTCTGCAGGTCCAAAAAAAAAAAAAACATAATGGGGCGTTTGTCCGTTAAAAATATGTCTAATAAGTTAACATCATTGGAATGTTTTGAAATTTCTCCAAAAATATGTAGTGATAGCCATGTTTGTCCAGATCTAAAACGTGTCATTGACGCAGGACCTGTTTAGAAATTTTAAAATGACAATGCATCTGTAGGCTGCTGTTTTGTGCAGTGAACCCCTTATATCCCTTAATTATTGATGAGTAACGCTACATTTTACTTCTGATCAAAATGATGTGGTTTTACTCTTAACTCAATAATTAAAAATTAAAAATTAAAAGTGCCCTTTAGAACTAGAGGATATCCAGAAAGGTTTAAGGAGATTTGGGAACTAATTTGTTGAATTTTTGGGAGCACAGTTCCAGGGTGATACTGTAAGACTGCTGCTTTTTAAGCACGGGTGTTTCGGTTAGCAGGTTTAAAATTTAATATACATATAATAGTAAATGCGTAGCGTTTCTCGTCTCCTAAGGTAGTGGAAGGTCTTAAAAGTTCTATGTTCCTCTTCCTCCTTTGTCCTTCCATCCTAAGGGCTAAATGTCCATGGCTGCTCATTTGTGCTGTAGAACAACTACAACATGGTCTGAAATAAGGACACTTTCAGAATGTAGAGAAGAGGGGAGACAAGGCATGCAGCCAGCGGGCCCGACCCTATGTAATTAAAGCTATGTTGTGACTGGATCCACACAGAGAAGTCTGTGGGAGGCTGGATCCTCACACATGCACACGTATGCGCACACACACACACACCGACCCTGCCCCCAGTTTCACTAGTTGACTCAACTTATGATCTCTTATTTTCATAAGCTCATGGTCATATTTTAAATCCCTAATCTCAACAGTGTAAATGTTTCTTTAAGATTCTTTCATTCCAGTTTGACAGAGGGGCTATTCTGAACAGATGCGGTGTTTATATAGCAGAGTCCGTGAGTACACTCTTGACTCTGTTCTACAGTGGTTGGTAGGAAGCAGGTTGAGTTGAAAAGAATCCTTAAACAGACACGAAGCGAGCTCAGTTTATGTGTTAAGAGATTTTCAACCTACTTAGAGTCCACTTAAAAGTTGTTGGATACATGATTTGACTATTTTCTGCAGGAGCATAATTATCTGAGTCTAAGCAGGCAACCAAAGTAACCCAAGAAACTGAATGCTAGAGCGAAAGCAACGGAAATCAGAGAGCAAAACACGCAAATTGTCTGTGACTGACAACTGATGTGCTGCAGTTCTAACACCAGAACACACACGACCTGATGGCTCATCACACACTCCTGCACAGTACGGCAAGCAATTCATCATACAAGCCAATAATAATAATACAGAATCCTCTAAAGCACATTTCCATCATTCACTTCTTCCCAGTCATTTGTTTGAGGTTTCAGCTCCATAAATCAACAGCAACTTTCTTCCAATCTGGAACAATCTGATGACAAATAGAGATATTTATATAAATTTATCTTCTTGCTATACAGCTCCACAGCTGTTGGTTATAAGTTTCATTTTGGATGTACAGAATAAATCAACAATTCACCTTAAACACAATTCAACGTAACAAAAATCTATAAAGCCATCTTCCTGCATACCCTTCGTTTAAAAACTAGTAAAAAGTGTGTTCAACTTAATGAGTGGAGACGACTTACATACAGTCTTGTTTGATTACATGTTACAGTGGGCTACGGTATATATCTGCATTCACAATAAAAATGTGGATTTGATTAAACCCTTCGATCCACAGAGTTAATTTGAATGATTTGACTTTGGTTTCAAAAATCAAGCTCTCATCTCCTAATTGACGCATGCGTGTCACACATTCATGCAAAATTCATATAATCCCTTCCACCCTCTCCAAACTCTCTCAGCAGGGTTGCTCAGAGGCAGGTCAGAGCTCCATGCTTTCTCAGCTGCTGTCTGGTGTCCCGCAGCTGTCAGCACCTTCATCACCACACACACTGTATCCAGGAAAAATAAGGCCCCCTCACTCTGTCTGGGGACCCACTGTCACATCGGAAACACACACGCACCAACAAACACTAACACCCGAGCGGTCTCCAGGGTCAAATGTTTCTCTGCCTCGCTTTACTGGCTTGGACCTGTATAGAAGATGAGACTGGAGGCGGAAGGGGGTCTCGGGCGCAGATGGTGACCTGATATTTACGAAGTCTCAATCTGAGAGACTTCAGCTAAATTAAAGTTGTGCAGAAATTCCTCAGAGGAAATTCCAACTTAATTATTAACACACATGGATGACCAGAACAATTGATAAAAATCAATCAAGACACAAGCTGACCTGTTTTTTTAGTTTTTTATTTTTATTTTAAGTTTGTACTCAGATGTGGGGCGCAGAAACTCTGGTGCGCATTGGAAACACATGCCCGTCACGTAGCTATTTCTCAAAATTCAATTTGTACTAATCTTGTTTGGAAAGAGAGACGGCCAAGGTTCTGATTCGGACGTGGAGTCAGACCTCAGAGACTGCGTCATGGCACCGCATACAAGGCCCACTTATGCGCGCCTCGTCATCTGACTGAGATCGGCATGATTAGTATTCTGCTCCATATGTGTCTTTTGTTAGACCACCAGCGGAGCAGGGGGCGCAGACACAGCCAGGGAGGAAGGAGGTGTGGAGATTAGATACTCTTTTTTTTAATGCTTTATTTTTATGACAGCGCATTGATTGAGAAAAAAAAAACAAAAAACATAGAGCCTTACCTATAAAACGGGATTGATAATTTGCATCTATTTAACTTGGGTACCTTCAAATCTGCAATTTCAGTAAATTTATGTTAGATTAACTGCTAAAGTGTAATTTTAAAAATGCATTTGCACCTTTAAGATTCTCTGTTGTGCAACGCCAGAAAGCACCCTAATATCTTACTGGAAGTACAAACAATATAAACAAAATAGGTAATATAATAGGTCAGTAAAAGGAATCTCTGTTGGGATCCAATTGTCAGTACAGAACCAGGAAGGAAACCTTCAATGTTTCCTTGATAGTCTTTTTCTGTTCTCCACATTAAAAAGGACACAATTGGGTTTGATTAAGACATACAGTGTTACTGAACTTTTAAAATGTGTTTTAAAAGACATAATGTGAACCTTTTAACTGACAACCACAGCTAAGATGTTTCACCACAGGGTTAAAAAGTTCACTACCAATTTATCTTGTAGCAATAGTGCTGTCACCAACCCTAGTTAAAGCTTGATACAGGCTTTAATTCCTTCACCAACAAAGAAACTTTCTTATTAAATCTCTTAATGTTTTAAAAGTTGATACATATATGTAAAATATTCCCCCTCACATTGTTCTGATCATCCAGTACATTTAAGTTTCAGACACAGACTATCTGAGCAAATACAAACAGACATTTTTAAATGGTTATTTATCAAGATTAAATAGCTATCCATACCAAACTGGACTTATGTGAAAAAGCCATTGCCCCCTTGCTAATTCATAAATTGGATGTGAATATCCACATATTTTCAAGAGCCAAGCATATTTTTATGAACAATATACAGATACGAATGCCCCATGACCTGTGCAATCAAGAAATCACTCAAATAGAATCTGTCACACTGCCTGAAGTAGAATAAAACAGGGCTAATGTAATCACCCAAGTCTGAATCATGTCTATTGTGAAAAATAACCTGATTCTGTACGTTACATGACTCAGACTTGATGCATGTTAAGACTCTTATCTTGGTCACGAAATACCTCACCGCTAAAAATATATCCACAAGCTACCAAAAAAAAACAAACAAAAAAAAACAAAACAAAGGTCTCTAGAAAGTGTCTTTGTAAAGGGGAAAAGGTTCCTTCAAGAGACAGAATTGGAGTCTGTGATTTCCAAAAAAATAAAAAAGAAAGGTACATTTAACAGACAATACTAATAGCCCTACTCGAAATATTAATGTATTGCGACCTGGAGTTTTGGCACACTAAGCCCTCTCTGCATACCATGTGGCAACAGGCTTTATAATGAAGCAGTGAAGTCTTCAAAACTGCCCTAGATGGACCGTCTCGCTACAAAGAAGCAGCTGCAGGGCTCTCACTGATCCAGCGTTATGGTGAGTTGTATTTTTCATATACTATATTTGTTTTTGTGGTACATCTTACTTTAAAGACTTATGTTATCACAGTGACTAGCAAGCATTAAGGGGCAGAGAGGAAGTGACTCATGTTTGCTGTTGGTGCAGTGTTACAGGGATGCTGCTGATAAAGTTACAACTACACATTGGTAAAGATGGCGGCGCACGTAGTTGCAGCGGCTCATTGCTCTCTCGGT
>NW_015112745.1:280045-322956 GCF_001443285.1 Poecilia latipinna
TGACGGCACTTTTTAAATTTCGTTGTTCTTGTGACAATGACAATAAAGATTTATCTATCTATTTATATTTATTATTATATTTTAAAAACACCCCGGTTTTTATGCCAGATCTTAAAGGCTGGTTCATGAATGTATTGTCTGTTATTCAACCGGTCCATGAAAGGATTACAAAGACATTTTACTAAGAGTTTTAGAGTACAGGAAACTACAGTGAGAGTCATTTTCCACAAAGAAAGGCAACATGAAACAGTGCAGAATCTTTCCAGGAGTGGAGAGCAAACCAAAACTACTTCAGGGAGCATCGACCTCTCATCCAGGAGGCAACAAAAGAATCCAGGACAACATCTAAAAACATCCAAACAATAATGAGACAAACATGACATCCAAGGAAGAGCTATGAGACCAAAATCACTGTTAATAAATTAGAACACAAAGGAACAACTAACATTGTTTTTAAATGTCTACATGATTTTCAAGATTTTCCTGGTATTCTGTGAGTGTATGAGACAAATTTGAAAGGTGTGTGCCTCAGCACCTGGCATTAAACTAAAACAACATTTTAGAAAAACAAAATCACAATATGGTGAACCAGCTACAGTGTGATGAACTGCTTTGCTCCTTCCAGATGTGGCCAATTATTTTGTAATTCATGAAATCATTAATTCTGCTCTTCAGTAGAAAATACTGAGGATGGATTGCCTTTGTTTGGTTTGTGACCTTAAGGTCAAGCAAACTTGGGTTGGCTTGGGTTAGTTGTTGAGTGCCACATTTAGATATTAGGGGTTGATTTCTTCCCCCCCCTCCCCCGATTTCCCCATGAAAAAATGCCTACTTTAAAATTACTTTCTGTGCTTCTTACATTAAAATTTGTTCAACCATCACATTAAAGTCTGACCCGACATACAGAGCGGAAGAAAAATCTAAAGCAGGCAAATTCTTTTCACAGGACTCTATATTTATTCATAGTAACCCATATAACCACAGGGTTACCAACTCTCACTAAAGCTTTCCTTTTATTTGCCTCCTTTTGTTCCTTGGTCAAATGTCTCTCAAGATAAGAAGAGTGTTTTTTCCAAAAGGGAAAGTCTTTTTATGCACTGCATCTTGTGATCAGTCATTCTAAACCACTGTATTTGGATTTCTATGAAGTCCTGATCTGTGTTGTTTCTTTGCACCAGCTCAATTTGGGATCTATTCTTACAAAAAAAATAAAATAATAATCCTTTCAGCATATGACTACCAGATTTACCTGCCCCTGACATGCTCCATCAACTCTCATTGGATTGTCTTGACCTACAGGCTTGCATGGTTATGATATTTCTGAATTTCAATGAAAGGGGAAGAAAGATTATTCTACAAAGACTGAGTTGTATCTCACACAAGTTGCTTACTTTGGTTGCCTAGAGCCATGCATCAAACAGCATGCAGCAAACCTGGGACTAATTATACACACAGATTTTCATATTTTCAGAACGGTTTCGTCCAGTTGAGACAAATAAGATTAAACTAGTTTTCTCAAGCATTACCTGAAGAAAGTAGCACACACTTTTATCTCAGTTTGTCTCAACTACTGCAATGTACTTTATACTAGACAGGCATCACTTTCATTTCTTCAGCTAGTTCAAAATAATGCTGTCTGTTGCTTTTGTTGTCTGAGCACATCGCACAGATTCTGTCCTTTCTCCGGTATTAATTTTAAAATCCTGATGTTGGTTTTTACATTTTCTTATTTTTATAGCACCTTGTTTTTTTTAAACATACTCTATATAAATAAATTATCCTGGAACTCTGGAGATGCTTGACTTCTAATTATAAAAATCGATTATTTTCCCTAAAGCAATAACTTCACGACGTCCAGTCATGATGCGGTGGTGGTTGTTGTTGTTGGACCCAAATGGAGAGACAGAGGTGGCAAATGGATTAGGAGATTTAATGAAAAGATAATTAAGAACGTACAAAACTCATTGGGAGCCAAGTCAAAAACACAAACCAAAACAAATCCATAGAAGGAGACCAGCAGGGAGACACAAGGAGAACACGTGGGTTTGTGGCAGGAGTAGACGAGAGGATCTGGCGAGTGGTGAGTAAGAATGAAGTGATTAAGTACTGGGGAGGTTGAATGCTGAACAAAATACCTAGGCTGATGAGCTAACAGGTTGCAGGTGTGAGTGGAGGGAGTGGCTGACAGACTGAGGAGAGGAAGAGGGAGAAAATGGCACAGAGGGGAACAAGGAAGAGCATAGGCAACAGGAAATAATCTAACACTGAAGAATAACCAGACTAAAGAAACAATTCTACTAGAGTGGCAGAGAAGAACTAGAAACAAGAAATAAACATGATAAACGAGAATCACTAAAGAAGAACTGAAGTGGAAACAAGGCAGAACTAATAGAAAAAACTAAGGAACACACACACAAAAAAAATTGACAAAACCCAAAACCAAACCATCCAAGAATCTAAGCCCTATCCCTAATTTAACATTTGAACACCAAAGCCTATTTTCATATTGTCTATTCAAAACTGCAGTGTCATCCCATTGTTTGCTAAACACTTAACTACACCTACAATTGTTTCTCCCATCAAATTTCAGTCAGAAGTTGGCAACTCTGACTAATCTAGGCCATTCTCTGAGGGACACTGAGGAACATGACGAATGAAGCTCTTATTCAAGAGAACCAACATTTTCATTTAAACTATAATCAGATTGTTCAGGTATAATTCTGGATGACAAAATGTGAACAACTTCTATGGCTTGAACTGAATGTCTTTCAGAATTCCTTTTTGCCAGCGCATAAAGTCAAATGGTTTGTTCTTCATTTTTAAAAGAAAAGAAAATTGCTTTTAGATTGAGGCATAAAACACTAGTTAAATAAATGAAGCCCACTTTGCCGCTGGCAGAGCATGTCAGGCTCAATTTTTCTTTGCTCTTGCTAATATGTGCCCTCCTTATCCTCTTGGTTTTCATCTCAATATGTTTTTAATCAACTTAATCCTTAAAAGCGTTTACTTATATTCTACATAGCTGCAGAGAAAAGTTTGAGCTCTGTGTGAGAGCACAACATGGATTTCAGGATAATTTGACAACATAACACAAGCAAAGCGGTTTGTGTAGGAGGGCAGAGTGGGATGGACATATTTCATTATCAAAGATCTTCAGGGATCATTTAGAGTCAAGCTGTTGTAAAAGCTTTGCAATAAGGTCAGTGCATTCCATTAGGATGACATTAAAATTTTTAAGATGTTTCCTGCAGAACAGCAACAACATTGGTCAGACTTTGAAACAAGCCTAATTCTTCCAATTCGCCCCACCATGCATGCACCAATGTGACTGTTGTCATATACTGTCTTTTGCAGACATTGTCATGCATGGGAGCAATCGTCGTGGCACAAGTTTCCTCAGTCAAACTCTTGCTCAGACACCTATGCTTAAACCTTTTGCAGCTCGTATGCAACTCGGATATTTTTTTACTATGTTGAAATCTGTCTAAAGTTGCTTTTCCACCAAACTGTTTACTGACAATGTAATTTATCTTGATTCTTCTCCCTCTTCTGACGTCATTTACTTATATACACAGCAGGGTATACAAGTCTCCTGTGGGAAACGCTCTTCTCCCGTACTTAAACTTTTGCTTGTCTTGATTAACCCAGTTTTCTGTTCTTATAATCCTGACATTGTCACAGAACGGCAGGCGCAACTTTACAAAAGCTTTGCGTCAAAAAAAGTAAAAATATCTAAAAGACAATATAGCGTCCATTTTCAGCAGCGTAGACGCGAATTTTCTTATTTTATGATGTGCAGAAAGCACAAATGAGAGCTTGTTAAGGGGTGAGACCTACAAAAGTCTTCAACGAGGGAACAAAGGGCCATTAAATAGAGGGTCTGTGCCACAAGCGGCGGCTGCTCCTCCCCCTGATTTCGCTACCCACAGGCATAAATCTCAACCCAAAGCACAGAAACGCATTACAGCCTTTCATACAGAGAGCCTATTTATCAAGTTGGGTAACTTTTTTGCAGTTAGAGGTCATCTCAGTACAAAAGGCGCTGGCCCAACGGCAGAGTCCATGCAACGGTCAAGCAGCTCACAATGGAGATTGTCTGCGGGCTTTCAGATATTTAAAAGTGTGTAAGCACTACAAATGACATGACTAAAAGAGGGGTAAATTAATGCTGTTTGGGCCTAAGGGGATTCAAACGGTAAAAAAAGACGCTCAGCAGAAACTTCTTACCAGCTGACGCCTGAGCGTCAAGTTTTCCTGGCCCCAGCTGCTGAAGTATTCCAGCTCTCCTCTTGAGCCATCCTGGGCTGGAGGCTCTCCCAGAGCCAACGCTCCCAGCACAAGACACTCCTGCCTCTGTCTGCGGAGCTCCAGCTCACACAGCCCGGCCAGACTCGCCTCCAAGCGATCCTTGGTTCTACTGCGCTCCACGGTTGCTGGAAACGAGAGCGCACGCTGCATCTCCACCCAAAGAAAAATCCGCTATAAGGTGCAGAAAAAAAATAATCAAAAAATCTAAACCGTGTCAGATTTTTTTGTTGTTGTTGTCTTTTTTCTTGTCTTCGGTTGGTTCAGATTTAGGAGAGCAAACGCAAACTACAGAGGATCAAATTCCATCCCATTCCTCGTGACTGCGCGGTTATCTTGGAGCAGCGGCATGGTTCCTCCAACCTTCTCTGAGCTGCACATTTTTTTTTTTTTTGACTCGCAGCTGTCAAACGCATCCTTGGAGCCCCGCCTTCGGCGGAGCGGCCACGGAGGGAAATTGGGGGAGTCATTCCGCTTCTCCTCCTCCACCCACTTTTGTAAAATCAGTTTCACCAGTCATTGGATCCTGGAGGCTGGGCTGAGGTGCGGAGCTCTAAAGTGTCCCATCCCCCTTGATTCCTTACAGTGACGCGTCGACCTCACCCATCCCAGGACTAATGGACTTCCAAGGGGGATGGTTATATTTCCATGATTAAAACACTGGGATCTGGAAAACATTTCTTGTGTTCACATGAAGATAAAAAACAACAACAGAAGCAGCAGAAAAAACAACAACAACAACAACAAAAACGCCAGAGATGCGCCAAGTTGGACTACCAAGAGAAAACAATTTTGACAGATTTGTGTTGCGTGCATGACATTGTTTAAATTATTCAGTTATATTTTTCACTGAAATAGTAAATAAGTTATTTTTCTAACCTATTCCCTTTCCGGTTGCTCCATATCGTAAAGGAAATTGGAACTCATTCAGACTGCAGTGAAAGAATGTTTAGATTTCTAAGTGAATCCTGGATGATCATTTAGTTCATTTTCTGCCTGAAAACATAAATAATGCATTCATAGTCAGGTACATATCTTCAAGGTACAGTCATATCACATATAAATTTACACTCAGTGCCAGACAAGTCAAGCCAGAAGGAATGGTAGATTAAATATTTAATTTCCAAATAGCTGCCATGTCAGACAATGGGAACCATGTCTAAGACTTTTTAAAGATTATATATATATATATATATATATATATATATATATGTGTGTGTGTGTGTGTGTGTGTGTGTGTGTATGCCATTAGGAAGGTAAAAAGGAGCCAGTGACACTAATAACTAACTGTATTGACTCCCTGTCTGTATCATGTTACCTATTCTGCACATTTTCTTTGAACAGCTCTTTGTGTTTTAGAGAGACCTGCTCAAAGAACAGCTAGACTCTAGCCATTATTAAATTTTATGATTAGTCAGACGCACACAATTAACTTGAACACCACTGAAATATCTTTTGTGTCAAATTCGACTCATATTACAGGGGAGGAAATACGATAATGCAAGATATCACTTCAGGAAAATGCTCCAAGTGCAGCATAGGCTGCAGCTGCTTTTGGTGAGTCAGACATTTCTTTAAAGAAGTGATAAAACCATGAGCACTCTAGGTGATGCCTTATCTGGACATTATATCTGCTTTCTCAACTTGTCAAATCCATGTTAAAGCAACATATTTCCAGCAGAAATTCTTCTTGGGGTAAAACGTGTCAGGAAAAACAGATTGGAGAGACTGCAGATTTGCGTCACTGGTGAGCTAAGTGGAACACATTCACGACTCGTGTACAATGTAATACTAAAGGAATGTAGTGTGTTATTTTACTGGGATTATTTTCAGTACATCAGAATATGCTTTCTAATGAGGCACATTTGTCTGAAAAGTAGCTTTAAGAAAGTTATAGCTTTACTTTCACTAAGCTCGCATTTATGTTAAAATGTTTGTTTTTATTGGTATGATGTAATACTCTAATCCTAAATGTCATGTTTTCATTAGCTGAAGCAAAAAATCTTTAAAAAGTCTTAGACGTATCACCATGTGTGTAATTAACCTATATAATGTGTTTGACTCAGTGAGTTGAGTTGAGTTAATGCATTAAATTAATTTTTTAAATAATATCCCAATTAACTGAATCTGGCTCTTTATGGCTTTGACAATAATGAAGTTTCAAAATGATACAGATTTTTTTTCCCCTAGCGCATATTGTGTCCATCTTAAATGTTTGAAAGCTTGTTTCTATTTCAATAAATTCACATAGAAAAAAAAAAATTAACACATTGACATAGTAATTAATACTTAAAAGTTAACAGCAGTACAAGTAACAACAAGCTCATCTTCACCAGGGAAGGTTATAAAAAGCTTCAATTCCCAAAATAACTGTGCTTTCAGAACATACCATGAATTATCAATCAGTTTTCATACTAAAGTGCAGTGACAGATGAATATTTCATATTGATATGCCATGCAATCTGTCTTTTCTATTCTTCGTAGAATCTCCTCAGACGACGCACAGAGCACGTTTTGTACACCCGATTGTGGAAATTTAGCTATTCACTTGAATTTCTTGTAACCTAAAGAGCTCTAGATAGAAACCTCACACCCACACAGCAAAAAAACCCAACAAACAGCAACACAAGTTGTTTGGATTTTTAAAAATCTTTATTCATACTTCCAGTTTCTACTTCACATGAACCAGAAAGCCACTTCTGTTGTTTTCGGTTTCTCTGAGGCAAAGTCATCAGCAAGTCAAGACCCACGCGCAGCGCAGGCCGGATTCTTTTGTCAGTGTGTTTGTGTGCACACTGCAGAAATACACAATATATACTTAAAGTATATTCATCTTGTGTATAAATCTCACTAAAAGTCTAGAGATGAAAACATCTTCTAGAATAATAATAAAAAAAATACAGTAGAATTGCTTGTAAAAAGAAATACAGCAGAACATGTTATCTCAAGACACACTTGTAGAAGAGTGTTTGCCAGGAGTTTTGATCAGTGGTCGTTTTCAGGAGGTTGCGCGTGATTCCAGTTGGGTTAACACAGTGCCGCAAGTTCAGCACAGTGGACTCGCCGTGCCGAACTGGGTGTATTCACTGAACCACACAATCTCTTAGTTATCAGTGATATAATAATAATAAAATAATAATAATAATAACAAAACAAAAAACCCACTTGGGCCACCTGTGTTACACAGCAGCAAGAGCAACCATACAATCATTCATTTAACACAGGTTAACTGTGCGAGTGCAAGCTAGAAAAGAGAGACTGAAAGCAAACAAGGATTGATTGTTGCTTATGTTTGTGCAAGTCAAATTTTGCATAACTGTAGCTGGAAATACATCCTGACAACATGTTTTATCCAAATCGAGCTGTGAGAATAGGCATGGACCGGTTACAGGTATTAAGTTATACCAAGGTCAGAAAACCAGCTAAAAAAAAAACTTTTCGTTGAGTCGTTCCTACAGTTTAAAGTCAGGAAATACCAGAAACATTGCTGGGGTGATCAGATTTTCTCCAGTTGCTTGGAGAAAACTCTGAACCCTCCACCACCTGTTGCTGTGCACTGCTGGTTAGGTGGCTGAAAGAAGGGGTCCTTCACTTTTCCCTCACTCACAAGAAACACCAATTTGCTTGGAAATATTTCAAGTTGCAGACAGTCACGGAGTAAAGACTCAAAGAGCTCCACCCGCCGTTCCTTTTACAGGGACGTTTTAAAAGCTACAATCTGCAAGCTGCAAGTGCCGTTTCTGCAAAGCAACCAGTGCAGGCCCTACTGGAGCAGAGAGCCCCACTAACAAGCCTGTTAATATCAGATTGTTATCCTTATGTTGCTCTATTAAGAGCGCAGCAGCAAAGAAAAAAAAAAAGTATTACTTACTTAAAAAAATGCACCTAAATTTAGCAGGTGGATATTTTTTGCTTATCAAAATTCAAATAAATTATTACAACAGTATTAGTATAAACTATGTCATTTTAGCAGCAGTAAGAATGATTGATTCTTTTTTGCTATAAGTAAACAAAATTCATGTTATACAATATATATATATATTTTTTTATGTAAATACCATAAAACTGAAATATTGAGATACTGACATTACGAAACCACGAGGACAACAACCCGGCCCATGCCTATCTGACAATATTTAAAATTTTAAATGAAAAACACCTGCTTGGGTAAAATTAACACTTCAAATACCCCTTTAAAAACAAACCTTTAAAGCATCTCGGCCATATTTTTATTTGGAAAAAATATGACATTCCTTCACCATCACTTACATGAAGCACAGCTTCTCTGTTAACTGTGGTAGTCAGGATTTTAAAAGTGAACCCTAAGGAACATCATTTCACATTCAAACTTCTAGATTTTCCTCTGATATCATAACTCTGTGACTTTTTAAAACTACATTAAGCTTAGCAGAAATCCAGTCAAGGAGCTTCTCTCCAAGTTTCACCACGCCCACCATTAAAACACAGAGCGGGGACATCCAGAGTTCACTTTTCCCTTCTTTAGCCTGAAAACATAGAGACATCTGATATTTTTCATATTCGGGATGTGTTTAGGAAAGATCTCAGTTTCCAACAAAACACGTCTAATGAGTTTGAAAGTTGTAAATCACCAGGGTAGTATTTCCTCTACATTCATCTCTAAATGCAACCATTATATATATATATTTTTTTATTCTCTACCTGAAAAGGCCTTAAAGTGCTTCACCGTTTAATGAGGAAATCTTTTCTTTCTTCATTTTTGGAAGTGCTGTACGGGGGGGGGTCTTTGCTAAAGAAACTCTCCAAAGATGCTCTACAACACATCTCCTTTCTTACATATAGATATTTATATATATATATATATATATATATGTATGCATATATATATAGTACATGACATACATGATGAACACTCCATTTAAAACAATGTGAGAAACTGTGATGGTGCAATTCTACTCTTTACTTTTGGTTCAGTTTAGTTGTGTAAAGTTTATTTTCATGCTTTTATTGCACCCAAAACAGACACTTGAAATAAGAGGGAAATTACAATAATCTGGATTACAGGGATAGTTTGGCATTTTGAGACGTGTCATCATTAATGCATTCACTGTTTTTGATCAGTTAGAACTTAAATTTCAAGAGGATTTGAAGGATTCCGATTATCCAAATTTTCCAAATTACTATCTAGTTATTTGCAATTCCAGACGTAGAAGTGGTTAAAAACATGGAGTGCTTTTCTCAAAATGTCAAAAGATTCCTGTTCAGCAAAAAGAGGTCAAGCCACCGGAGTGGTGACGACGGAGCTGCTTACAGAGGGCAAAGGAAGGGTTTTCATCCAAAATATTACATATCCATTTAAATGAGGAAAATCATAAATTTCTTCACTCAATTGGGACCTTCTAATAAATCTTTTTTTTTTTAAATGTGTTAACGTCCACAACCAATCACTTTTTTTTGCAAAAGCAGGAGTTTGTTTTGTTTTCAGATTCTGGATACATCACTTTGGAACAAAACTCTTCTGGTGTAAACTGGACCCCGGTGGGACAATAATGCAAGGCAGCATCCAAAAATACGTTAGCATTCGAAATAAAATAAAGGCAGTCTGGCTGCAGGGAGCCAGCAGAGGAGAAAAAGTAAGAAACATATGAGTGTGGAATGGTAAAAATGTCGCACTTTCCAGCACACACGTGTAAGCACACACACGGACCAACACGCACTCTCTCTCACACACGCGCACGCACGCACACACACACACACACACACATAGGAGCGCGAATATAATCGCGCAAATGCAGAATCATACTTGCACACTGGACATGTCACAGACATATCTGGCATGCATTTCGTAGAAGAAAACACTTTTCAATAGAAACTCTAACTTGTCTCGAGCTCTGAGAATTTCTCTATGTACATAAATTAACAATAAATATAGGTCATGTATTTATATATATTTATATTGAAATATATATTAAATAGTGAAATATTCCTATATATTTCAAATATATTCATAGAATGTTTTCCAATTTGAAACATCTGTAAAGAGATTTCATCACAGTTTAGTAATAAAACACGTAAGAATGCAGTTCTCCCTACTGGCCCGACTGCAGAGTCCCCCAATTTAAATGTTACGTTGTGTTGAAGATCTGATCGAGTCCTGACAGACTAATACATTCCACTTCGTCAGGACGAGGAGACGTAATTGTAAGTTAGTGGTTAGTAACAATCTGATTGGTGTTGTATGCTGATAAGACCGACTGGGTTCTCAGCAATCCACAGATTTGTAACATTTTGACAGGTCGGTCTGACAGGGAACCAGCCCCGACAGAAACCGTGTAGACCAGGTTCAAAAAAGGCGAGGGGTCAGTAAAGCTGACCTCCTGGCTACGATACCAGTTGTTTTGTTGGAACGTCTGCTCGGGATCACCGAGAGGTTTGTTAAAGGGACGCTACAGCATGGACGTTGAGGGAACAATTTTGTTTTTTGGAACAGTCAAGAGATGCTTAAGACTCAAAAAGACACCCATGTCCTTTGACTGGGTTTCTCCTTTTCTGGTCTTTTTTTTCCTGACATACATCGACTGGAACTGGACCATATTGACACTGAGGACTGTTGTCTACATGCATGCAGTAGTTCCTTCTGTATCTCGGAGACTCTCCTGTTGACATGGCTTACAGTAGGATGCACTTGAAAATAATAAAAAGAGCTGAATGGAAACGTTTCCCCACTGGTGTAAAGAACGAGAATGGTCTCGCGTCTTCCTGCGATGCCTGAGAGATGTTGGGAACACCTCCAGCGCTCCCCTCTCTGGGTGCTCCAGAAACTACTACTGTCCTTTCCCCTGTGTCTTTGGACCCGCTCACCGTTGGTCCCACCTCCCTCTCTGCCCTGCTGCTGCCTCCATACCTCTTGACAAACAAAACATGTCCTTATATTGCACGGCACGCCCTCATGGCCTTGTGGTGGTGTGTCAGTGGTAGCGGCTTTTCTTCTCCTCGGTCTCAGAGCTGTAGTCCCTCAAGCCAATGCCCCGCTGGAGGTTCAGCAACGAGTCTTTCATCTAAAGATGAAAACACCAAGGTGTTAAAAGACAGGGAAAATATTATGAACTACAAACATTTTTTAAAACACAGTGGTCAAACCTCATTTGAACGAGTCTGATATATGGATGTTATTGACAGAATTGCTGTCTTTTGGGGTCTCAGAGCAGACAGATTACAACGCCTTTCAACCGTTTTGCATTGTGTTAAGTTACAACCATTACGCTTCTAAATCGACTAAAAAAAGCAGCTCAGAGGTTTTTGATGTATTCCATGGGAACTTTCTTTGAGTAATAAAGTATTGGATTATTGTGAAGTGGAAGCAAAACAAACTTGATTCCCAAACTTCTTTTCAAAAATAATCTGACAAACGGGGTGTTTGTATTCAGAACCAATCATTCTTATCATTGAATCTTAACGGTTTCCCAAAGCATCATACTGCTTGTACTCAGACTGATGTACAGTGTTAGTTTTCCTCCACATATAGCATTTTGCATATTAGCCAAAGAGTTTTGTCATGTGACAAAATTTAACTCTTAATTTATGGGGTGGGTCCCATATGGTTTGTGGTAAACTATTGACCTGTCAACAGGCTCTCTCACCCGAGCTGTGCATTTCTGCAGCTCATCCAGAGCTGCCATGGGCCTCTTGGTTGCTTTGCTCAGTTATTCAGAAGATTGTGGTTGTAACAAGAAAAAATATGAGAAAGCTCAAGGGGTGTAAATAATTTGTAACACACTGTAATTCAGATATAGCCTCAACTGATTTTTCAAAATACTTGGAAATGTGAAATGGCAAATTTTAATGAGCTACAGAGAAATATTTTCAGCTTCATGCAACTAGTATTTTGTTTTGCAGATGAATGTTGTCACTAAATAAACCTTAAGTTGTGCTTAAAATAGTCACTTTCAATGCTAATTTTATGCAGTGTTTATAATTTCTTCTGTCCATTGTTATTTGTTCAATGCGTGTCCAATAAGTTGCAGCAACTGGTCATCAATCCTTGTTGAACTTTATGTTTCACATCATGGATAAGCTGAGCTGCAGCTTCTAGAAAGTAAAGAATTTTCAACTTTAAGGTGCAGCAGTGAAGTAATAACAGGCCTCCTGTCTCATATTCCTCCACCAAACTCAAGTCCATAGAGACTTTCATGTCTAGTGAAGGGGCCGTTTAACCCTTCAGCTCCAGTTGTGTCAAATTACAGCAGCGCCATGCGTTGGACGTTTCTCATGGTTTGAAGCCCGTGAAACCCCCTTTTTGTGTTGCAGTACCTGGTCCAGCAGAACTACTGACGATTTTATGATTTCTCTCCACTTCTGCAGCTCGGCGTCGTGGTAACGCTGCTGCGCCTCTAGAAGTTGGGCCCACTCCATCTGGGTCTGAGGCAGCTTACTGGGAAACACACACACACACGCACGCACACATTTAGGCTTCAATATGAGGGTGAAGCCGCTGAAGCATGATTTCCATTTGGAGTGACTGCCAATAAACAGTTCGGTAAATTGTTTCAGTAAGCCCAAAGCTATTCGGGGGTAATTTTAGAAACAGTGTTTTCCTGTCACATGAGCGGCCATATGGATATAGTTTAGTCTGTATGTCTGAGAGAATGTGTATGTATGTGCGTGTGCGTGCGTGTGTGTGTGTGTGTTAGTCTTTGGTGAAAATAACAACAGCAGAACTCTGCTCAGCCTCTTTGCTGATTGGGTTTTGTGTCTCTCCATGAAGGCCATTAATCACTTCGCACTGCTTTCACAAAAGACTCCTGTGTAGATAATAAGCAGGAGGGGAGTGTGGATCCACGCCGACGTACCTCTCCTGAAGCCTCAGGCTTTGCCATGTTGTTAAGGACTGGGCTGAGTACTCGAGCATCCAAAGCTTATAGAAGAGCATCATGTTGAGGAAGACCAGCAGGACCAAGCTAATGAGGACAAGAAGAAAGGAGGAGCGCAGTTAAAACGCCGCTTTTCATTAGAGCGCGTCACGACCGAGCTGAATCATTCATCTGAGACGTGTGAGTTACTTAAAAATTAAAGCTCTGTGCAAAAGCCTTAAATCATTTCTTGTTTCTCCATATTTTTTTTTTCCAAAGAGAGAAGATGGGGGACTGTTGATCCAAACAATTTAGGTTCAGCAGAAGATCTACCTGCTTATCTATCAAACTGATGTGTAACATTATTAATGCGTGGAAAGAATTTAGTAACATAAAGAAGTCAGGAAATATTAATCAATATTAAAGTTTATTTCATAGCTAAAATTCATTACACTTATTTAGCGGTTAAATTTATTATCATTTACATTAAGGTATATTTTCAAATAATTTATTTCATAAAAATAACAGGGATTCAGTGTGGCATAGTAGCGAGAGCCTCACCTTTCTGCCCTTCTTACCTTGAATAAAGACCAATAGTGCCACAAAATAATAATAATAATAATAATAATAAAAAATGCAGGAAACATAAAATAAAACAAACATTCTATCACTAATTCTAAAATGACACATTTTAGAATTTAGGTTCAGCAGAAGCTCTGATTCTAAAATGACACATTTTAGAATTAGTGCTTAAACTCATGGGCCTTAATTTTTTTGAGTGAAGTACACATACACTTTATGCACACGCACGCACACACACACACACACACACACACACACACATAAACACAGTTTATGCCTCATGATCAACTGTAAGGTTCCAACAAGGAATCGGGCCTTGAAGACACTCAACTTATATAATATAATACACACATATTTGTCTGAATTTGTGAATTCACACTGTAGGATCTTTATTTTAAGAGGTGCTTTGGCATATATTTACTGACATCCAGACAAGACTTAATTATATAAGGCACTGTTAACACGAATCTAAAAGGTTCGTCAGGGGTATTTACCCAGATCTCTTGGAGGAAATCTGGGTGTTTGTGGTCACTATTATTGGAAGCATAAATATGAAGAAGCAAGAGCTGTTATGTTTTGCACAGTATTGCATCTGGCCCTGGCTAACAACAAAACATATACCTGACACAGATCCTACAGATGGCAGTGGGAGGAAAAGGAGAGAGAAGTTACACAAAGTAAAACAGTGATAACAGACATTGTGTGCAGCACCTCTAAATAAACATTTGTTTGAATATGCAAAGTGTGCAAAGTTTTTAGGCAAGTGAGAATTTTGACCATATGATCATTTTTAGGTATATATATATATATATTTACTTCGAGATGGATGAACTTCAATGCTTATTGTATTAAAGCATAACAGTGGATGTGTTATCTGTGCAATGAAGAAGGGTCGGGCCTAACCTATTAAGATGAGCATAATTATTAGGCAGCTTCTTTTATTGAAACAAAATGGGTCAAAAATGAGACTTTGAAAAGTCAAAAAATACCCAAAGTCTCTCAGAGGAATACAGCGCTCTTGAAATTGCTGGAATATTAAGTTGTGATCACAGAACCGTCAAATGTAAGTCTGGAACCCAACCACCACTGAACAAGACGTATAAGCTGAAATCTCTACGCTGGGGCAAGAAATATGACAAGTTCCTCTTCCTCACCTGACCTGAACCCGTTTAAGAACTTGTGGGCATTTGCTAAATGGCAAATGTACAGTGAAGGAAAGCAGTCCACCTTTCTGGGAGGCTGAGATTTCTGCTGCAGAAAAAAGATGATCATCAACAGATCATGAAACTGACATACTCCATGAATGGAAAGGTTATCGCTGTATTGAACAGCAGAAAAATCAGAGGATGTGTTGACCACTGCTTTTTTTTTTTCTTTTAAGATGTCATGAATGTTTACTGGAAATTTTTAAGTTTCCAGTAAAAGTGTTTATAATTCTCACTTAAACAGATGAGAATAAAAAAGAGAGATGGGGGAAAAAAAGTGTGAGTTATATTGTGAGTTTTTTATTTAGCAATGGATGTAATAATTCTGTGCAATAGTTGCATAATAATTGTGCATATGTAGATATTTTATTAAGAAAGCCAAAACCCAACTTTTACTTTCTTAAACTTTGGACTCATGTTTTAGATTTATTAACATTTTGATAAACTAAGACCACTGCAGATCTTTTTGAAGACTTGCCTAATAATGGTGCACAAAGTGTTGTGTGTGTGTGTGTGTGTGTGTGTGTGTGTGTGTGTGTGTGTGTGTGTTTGGAGCATACACAAAGCTGATGATGAGCAGCAATTTGGAGACGCTGTAAAGAGCCAGGCCTCCTGGCAGGTGATGGTGTTCTGGACTTTGGTGCCTCGTCTGCGTGGAGCCCACCACATGTTTGATCCTCTGAATCACTTCCTCGTCTGTCGGCGTGGTAACAGGACTGAGGGCCTCATCCAGGTGTTGGCTTCGTATGTGGGGGAGAGGCCTCTTCTTCCGCCTCAACGTGGCGTTCTTCACCACCTTGGCCTTCGGAGACAGCTGGTGGGTCTCCATCAGGAGCTCCTCCAGCTTGGACAGCTCCACCTCTGATGGGGAGGTGGAAAACATCCATCATTGTCGGGATGGGACGCGATGTGACGTGAGGTGCATGGGTTCTCTGTGGTTTTACTCTCTCTTTTTCCTGTCAAACTTAGCAGCAACACAGAAACATCTGTGTCCGTTTTCAGGGAAGAACTTCATGCGACTGTAACTTATTGGTGTCTGCAACTCCTGCCTTACTCTGGTGAGCAGCCCTGCACTCTAATTAAGCAAACCAGCAGTTAACTGCAAGTGGTGTTTAAACATGCGGCTTATTTGTCAGAAGTGAATTAATGTCCTAAGCTTGTGCCTCTGTCATCAGCATAGGTGGATGTTTGTCTTGCTGCCTGTCTGTAATCGTTTACTGAAGCTTATTTGCATTTGAGAGCAAATAGTATTCGAACATCAAATCTGCATTTATTTATCCTTGTAGGTTGTTTTTGCAGAGAGGGCTTGTCATTATTTCAACATCAAGCAAGGCTGTATTTCCCCCAACATTAGAGCAAAGGTAATTTTAGTTCTATAGAGCTGATTTCTTTCTTTGATTTTTCTAAGTTGATACTGTTTCTTTTTGGTTTTTCCTTATATTCACCCAAAGAGCAACAAGCGTCAACCCAATTTCAAGTTGCTTTCTGTTTTGACTGAGCTTGAATGTTATGTTCATAAAAAGCATCCATGCCTCTTGAGCCTTTTATATTTCAACCACTACCTTCAATGCATTTTGTAGGGATTTTATGTAACACATCGGCATAAAGTAGAGCATGACTGTGAACTGCAAGGAAAATAATAAACATTTTTTTTTGTAATTTAGTTCCTTTAAAGCAATCCCCTCACAATAAAACTTCCTTAAGCTGTAACCTCAATACTAGTTTGAATCCAGAACAAATATATGTCAAAAGGTGCTTTTGTCACAAGAGAGCAAAGTTAAACTTTATGACCTACATGCACAACTTCCCTGATAACTAACCCAGCATATCACCCTAAACACACCATGGTGAAACACGTGATGGCAGCATGATGGTGTTGGGGTGTTTTTCTTCAGCACGGAAGAGGCAAGATTAGTTTTTGGAGGAAAGACGAAGCAAAATACAGGCAATATTGGAAGAAAACCAGGCAGCAAAACACTTGAGACAGAGGTGGAGGTTCAACTCTGAGCAGGACAATGAAACTAAACGTAGCCAGACCTAGAGTGGATTCATTAAAAAAAAAAAAAAAAATACAAATTTGATGTGTCAAAATGATCCTGTCAAAGTCCCCAAGCTGCCATATATAAAAAATCTGCAGCAAGACTAAAACATTGATTTTCAAAGAGGACTTCTTCTTTGATGAGACTGTTTAGCCATTTTTTGTTGTGATATAATCAAATCAACAAATCAACTATTTAAAGAAGGTTTTTCCTTTCACATTCATCCCCATTTCATAGGGTATCAATCGATGTTTCATGAAGGAATGACTACAAAACAAAAATCTTTACCCAGTTGGCGAAAGTTCTCTTCGAGTCCACTCCAGAAGTTTTTCTCAATGAATCCTTTGACCAGCCCCCACGGCTGCTTTCTGTACCGCAGCTCTGTTGAAACACTAAGAGACAGAAACACATTTTTATGGTTATAAGCAAGAAATGTAGAAGCAGGGCAGGAATAAAAGTCCCCAAAATGAAACAAAAGTACCCACCGTAACCGACACTTGTTCTTGGCCACCCGTGTGAGCATGTAGCGGTTGAGCGTGTAGAAGTAATCGTGGTAGGGCACGTCGTGCGTGATCACCTCGGCGTCGATGATGTAGCACTCACTTTCCTGACTGGCTTTGTACAGGGTCTGACAAAACCAGAAATGTATGGGTTGAATTTCCTTCATGGGAAGGAAAAAAAAACAAAAAACCTGAGAGTTTCAAGACAAAACGTCTCTGCATCACCTGCGTTTCTGTGACGGTGGCGGTTTTTGGTGCCAAAGGGTTAGACAGAGAGATGGTGTACATTATCACTCTGGTCTGGTTTCCTGCCTCCTCCTTCTTCCACGGGTGGTACACAATATCTGGATCCAAAAATGACCAGTTTTCAGGGTTTTTTTTCCTCCCTTAAATAGATGCATCAGACGAATTAAAGTCAGGATTACTGACCCGAGAAGCGCCTCTGCTCCATGAAGTCACTCATAAACTGAGACTCTGTGAAGAGGATGTCGTAGAGCTTGTCCACACTGAACTTGTACACCTCGTTGATATGTTGCCTGCCATTCAAGTCTTCATGGAAGGCCTGCACCTCACCTAGATAGCAAAGGAACGCAAAAACAAAGACTTTTACATTTTTTTTGGTGTCATGTTCTTGTTGCTGAAGGGAAAACCAGGTTCAGTTCAGTACCTACCCTCGTCGTGAGTTTCTGAAGAGTCGCTGAGCTCAGTGGGGATGTCCTCGTTGTCGTTAAAGTCCAGCGAAGGTGAGGGGACGGGACCACCAGGCCCGCTGGTGTCGGTCTTGTCCTCCACCACTAGGGGCACCGTCAGCAGCTCGGTGTGTGGTAGGCAGTCTGCAAATTCTTCAGCGGGAATTTCAAACTAAAAGGATAAAAATGGTTTTGTAGCTTAAAAGATGTTTCACCCCATCAAAAAGTTCTCTGACAGACTTAAAATAATACTTTTGCTGGTGGTAAAACCCCATCAGGGACTTACAGTGATGGTTGTGTCATGGTTTCCAGGACTTGGGAGGGAGTTATTTGGGATAACTTTCTTGTGCAGTGAAGGAGGACTCCCCTCAGGCTTGGCGTCTGCACTGTTCTTTGTCAAGTTGTCATTGTTTATCTCGTTCTCTTCATTGGGAATCTCCTCACTGAACCTGGGGGCAACAGAGAGCTGTGATTTACTCCACTCACTTCCTTATCTTTGAAACATCGGCTTCTTTTAAAATCCACAACATGTCCAAAGCTGCACACAGTCCTCTTGTTTTGCAGAATCTAATTGAGGAGACTGAACTGACTTATGAGGAGTTTTGGAAGCTGTGCTTTTCAGATCCAATTAGCGGTTATAAACAATTCATTTTCAGCCCACACATCAAACTCATGATTCATTTACTTCAGTTAAAAGTATCTGGCCCTGCTTTTGTCCCCCACAAAACCCGGTGTGTGCCAAAGTATTCACCACTGTTTATTTAAAATGGGTTGGGATTGATATGATAAGACCATGAAGACGAGGACAAAGGAAGCACGAAGAGCTGGACCAGGCCCTGTGTTTCAGTGATTTTATGGACAAAATGCAGCTGAAAGGCTATCCAGCACTCTGTTGTGTTATAAAAGTCTTCTCTATCTGCTCAGAGGAATCCAAACCCTTTGATTAATTTCCAAATAAAAGACAAGAACCAAAATGTAAACCATAAATAAAATGGATTATGAAGTCTTTAAACAAAAATGTCCTTCAAAAAGTAAAAATAGGAATATTTCAGTCCAGGTTTAACTTGTCCAAATCTGGTTTTGTCTCATTCTAAAGTGATTAAAATAAAGTGATTAAAATAAAGTGATTAAAATAAAACAACAACAACAACAACAGCACAGTTTTACTCCAGTTGTTTCTAAACAAATCAGTGTTCAGAATTTTCCAACTCTTAATATTTCAGTTGTTTCTTTAGCGTTGTTAGTAGCTAATGGTTACCCAGTCAGTATTTTCACAGGGCTCACAAATAATTCATATCTTGTCTGTCACTCTGTCATCCCTTTTTGCAACCAGACAACCAACAAAGGGCAACATAAAAACCCTGAAAATAGTTTTGTAAATGAATGTTATTAACCAAAACGATCACTTCTCTCCTTAGTACAAAAAAGAGATATAGAAACAACAGAGTATCAACCTTAAACACTCTACTCCATTTCCAGGCTCCTATTAGTCTAAGCTTATTTCTCTAGATAGTCATGCTAACAGCAGCTTAATCCCCTTTTGGGCTTCAGCTTAGGAGAAATAAGGGAGATGTCACACCAATTATTGCTCAATATTTTCTTTCTTTTGGGGAGTGAAGTCGCAAGATGCAAATATTTAGAATGGTGGCAGCAGTTATCTGTGTTCTGTTGTAGACGTACCCCATGGTGTTGAAGTCGTCATCAGGAGGGACATAATCTTCGTCGTCACTGGTTAGGCCTAGCTCGTTGCCATAGCATTGATGGACAAAGTGCCAAAGTTCTTTCGGGCAAAGAGGCTGCAAAAGATGGAAAAAGTCAAATGAGGGATGTGGAGAGGTCCGTTCACAGTAACACACGTGAGAAACAGCAGTGCACACAGTGTATGGTACAGATGTTATGAATAAATAATGTAACTTATGTAAAAGTTCAAACATGTTTGAGACATTGGAGCCCTTGGCAAACGATGTGAAATTGCTACCTTCAGAGGATCATCAGTCATTTGTCTCATTTCACAGTAAAAAAAAAAAAAAAAAAACCCTGAAAACAAACAAAATATTAAGTATGTGATTTCAGTGCTAAACACACTGGCTTTGTAAGACATACCAAGAAGAAAAATCCTTTTCAGATCAAGTTGACGAAGCATTTATGTAACCGCCGCATAACATGCGTGCCTAAAACAATACCTGTGTTAGGCTGACTGACAGGAAGCATGGCCCCAACAAGAAGGCTGTCAGCTGAAACAATGGAAAGCATGATAAAAATCCTGCAAGAAGGTAAACTGACACGAAGAGCTGCGTTGGAAAGCTGGAGCAAGTGCATATGAATTATGCACTTTGCACAGGAAAAGTATCCAGTTAAACATGTCAGTGAAAGAGGACAGAAACAAAAAAGCTATGTGTATATATATATGTCAATGAAAATTAATACAAATAGGCATAAAGATGAGTCTATATTTGAGACTGAACCATATGCTGAAATTTTTAGAAGTAAAATATAAGTAAAAGCCAAACCAGAACCATAATTACCAGCAGGGTTTCCCCCGATGTATTATAAGCCTGGCGGGCCACCAGGCTTTACTTGAACCTCGTCCCACCACCAGGTAAAGCATCCTATTATTTATTTTAATACACCAGTAATAGTGACAGCAAAGAGGAGTTAAGCTATGTTTATATATAATAAAACATCAGTAACCTTTAGCAGACTATTATCTAGTTATATCTAGTTATTATCTTTTTTGATTCTACATACAAAACCCACAGAAAGACTAGTTTTATTAAGAGCACTGCTACATTTTCTTTCTTGTTGATGTTTTATTTCCACAATTTTCTGTCAATTTTTTAACATTTTTTAACACACAAACACAGTGGGGCAACTGGTGGACTTCCATAGCACTCCTACAACCAGACTTAGCTAGTTTTCTGAGGGAAACCCTGAACGCATAAATAGAGGAAACCACAGTTCCAAGTGAGCTTAAGGAAAGCTGTTATGGACTGACTGGATGAAAGGAGGATTCTATGAGGAATAAAAAAGCCAAAGAGATGGTGCTGGAACACCAAAAAGCATCCTGCCTTTTGGAGACTCCGTCTCAATTTTTACCAGCAGACAAAAGAAATACTTTAAAGAAGGGCAGTGAAAATGAGAAGAAGAAGAGTACAGAAACAGAAACATTTAGATGACTGTAGAGAACAAACTAACTTCCAATGAGTCACCAATGATACTGGACTGCATGACCTGTTCAGGTGCAGTGCAGATGGTAGTCGTCGCCTCTATAAAAAATGCACAACTGGACACTGAAGTTTTAGACACTTTCCTGACTCCATCAATCCAAGGGATGACTAAGGCAATTTTCAGTGTGATAGTGACTCCATGCACTAAGCTGGGAATATAAAAGGCATTTAATAACACTGCCATCAAAAAGTCTCAACCACGACTAGAAAAACCTAGAAAAAAATATTCCTGCAAAGCTGACCTGTTAGATGCTGAAAAATGATTGATGGAGAATATAATTTGATTCATTAGTCAATTTCTTAATCTGCTTGATCTGAAAAGAGATTTGCCATTTATGATTTAGGTTTTATTTTAAAGGTACGTCTTTCAAAGCTAGGATATTCAGATCTTTCTTTGTGATTTTCATTTTTGATAAATCCCCCCTGAAACCCGTAGACTAATAACTAAAAATGACTAAAGCTCCTCTGAGGTTTGCAAGTCCATATTATATCTTTACCAAGGCTTCTAAGATGAAAAGGTGGATATATTTCATCTACCTTCTCAAGCAGGGCATTCTGCCAGAGTCTGAACATCATCATGTACGTCCTGTCTCTGGCTCCAAATGAGGTAAAGAAGTGCTATAAGGCGTAGAAAAAAGACTGTTAATGCTCTCTAAAGACATTAATTAGAAAAACAATCTAAAAAATAGTTACATTATTTTTCATTCCCCTTGTCAGCTTAGGTTTTACTCTTCATTTGTGGTATTTTAGATGTGCTAGGAGAGCCTATCAGTGTTTATGACATGCCCCCCCTACTGGTGATAAAAGGTAAATCATTGTGCTCAGTATGAATGAAAACGTCCTCACCTTCTCACTGTCTGTGCAGACCTGGATGGCATTGGGAATGAGACGAGCAGTCTTCTCTTTCGTCATCGAACAGATGTCCTTTAGCCGCACTGTCAGCTGAGCACACAAGCACAAATTATACATCTGCATACACACCCTCGTTCCGTCGTATTGATGATAAAACCACAAAGATGCATAAACAGTGTTCGGTCGTACGAGAGTTTCCCAGCGAAAGATGTTGCTATAAAAACAGATCCAGTTCTCAGAGAGGTAGAGCCGTCCCTGCAGGAGGATGTCCCGCTGAAGAGCACAGGAGTAGTCTACAACACACACGCACACACACACACACACACACACACACACACACACACATACAAGGGTCAAAATGTCAAAGAAAAGACATTGCTGTGTAAAGCAAACATGAAAAATAATGCTCAGTAAAAAAGCAACTGAAATTCAACATACAATAATTCAACAAAGGCAGACCCACCAGAAGTTAAGACTTCTTAATTTTTATTAAGTTTACAGCACAGCCATAAGTCACCATTCTGCTGTTGTCCTGCTGGGTGGTGACTCTCTTCACAGGCTCATGTATTTTGCAGCTTCAAACTGTTTTAAATATATTTGTTCAATGATAAATATTTTTAAAGTATTGGATATATTTTTGTAACCTAACCTTGTTTTAAAATATTTCAAAAATGTTGTCCCTGGCCCGTCTGTTGTGCTGTTTGGTCTCCATTGTGCTATTTGTTCAATAACCTTCTCCGACAGATCCCTCACAGCTGTGTTTATTCTGAGCTTACGCTACATCGAGGAGGAGTCTATTTAAAAATCACCTGAACCAAACTGCTTGTGCTGTTTTTAACTTAGGGATATTGGAAGAAAATGACCACCACAATTTCCAGGTTTTTAGCGTAAAAACCTGGAAAGTGTTTTTCCTCTTTCCAGTACTACTTTGTACAAATTTTGTACAAATTTTGTACAAATAAATCCGACAGTATCACTGTATAATCATGTCAAATAAGGACCTTAGATCATGGAATATGTGTCTGTCGAGTGAGGATTTATCATGTTTTAATTGCTGGCAGTCCTCGGATGGCCTCAGTGTGTGCTGTCCACTCACCCACAATGAGCCGCTCTGTGTCAGGGAGCTGCTTGAAGAGTTTCCTGAAGTCCTCATTGCGCTGCTTGTATGTCGGGCTCAGCACCTGCAGCAGCAGCAGAAACACCACACAGACACACATCTAAATGCTTCCCAAACTCTCCTACTCTCATCCTCATTCTCAGTCACACGTGGCTGTTTGCTTCTGCAATACAAGCGTGTGAGACAACCTGTGTTAAAACCACCCACAGCTTCCGTAAGGATGTATGCCTTTATTTAGTAACTTGTTGACTTGCTGTCTGTGGGGGATTTTTACAGGTGGAGGAAATGGAAAGATAGTGAATGACAATGGCTGAATGTTGCCCAAACTATCTGCCGAGGCTGCGTGATTCTTGATGCTGAGGAACAAGGTGACATAACGGACAGACTGAACATACTCGGCAGGGTGACGATTGTTTTGCAAGTGACTAAAGTTTTCAATTTAAAAAGCTAAACTGTCTGATTTTTGAGAAACAAACGTCCATGAATGGGGCTTTTATTCAGTGGGAAGTTGACACAGAATGTCAAACATTGTGGCCTAAAATGCAGAACAGTTTTTCCTCCCTTCTAGGAAAACTATCCTCCAATCCAAGCCTGTGTTGAAATTTCCAAATGTGCTCCATAGAGAGAGTTCCTGGAATCTGTGCCAGAGGCTTCCCATTTGGCAGGAAATGCTCAGGAAACCATTGCTGACAATGGAGGAAGGAGACGTTTACTCAAACAAAAGAAAAATAAATTCCTTCTTAGGAGGGATGCACAGACCCTTTAGCCTGAAATAAAGACATATCTTTGGTTATTTATTTTTCAGCTTGACGTCTGAGACTAGGAGGTAATGTAAAACACTGCTCTGATTGCGTGAGCGATGACTGTCTAATGAACTGCGCACACCACCTTTTCTGCAGCCTTTAAAAACAGTCAAACACTCGTAACACAGTTGGGATATTAAGTCAGCAACACAGCAACCTGATGATGTCTATTAACAACAGACCTCTGAGCTCCAGCAGGATTCCAGCAGATATGACTCATAACAAACCCAGTGGTTTTATTTAGTGCCTGGGAATCAGTACTGAGAGCTTAAAGAAGTAAAGACGAAGCTTGTTTGCTGACTTAATCTCTTGTGACTATGTCCATTTGGAGCTTTCGTACGAAAGCCAAAAGAAAAGAATGTACATTTCTGCTTGTTGCTTACAAGCGGTGGTCAACTTACAGCAGGAATATCCTCATTGTCCCACTCTGGATCCTGGAGGTCCGACGCAGCCCATCCCCACTCCCAGCCCCACTCCCCTCGAGCCGGACCCTGCAGGAGCCACCCTGCCAGCGCCTCATCCAGCTCCAGCACGGCCTCCCACTCCGACGTCGTACCATCCTCATCCGTTTCCACATTCATTGTGCCAGCTCAGTTGTTCTGGGTGTCTCAGTGCAACAAAGTTGTGGGTCTCCTCTGTCACTTAAAGCGGTAGAGTAAAAGTCACGGTGTCCGCACCCTCCCACCCCCTGCTTTTCCTTTTGGTACCGATCTCCTTCAGCACTGAGAGGTGGACGCTCAGAGCTCCAGCCACATAATCCGTGTATTACTCTGTGGTTCTGCGGAGCTCGCCCGCTTCCTTTCACACACACAGAGAGAGGAGTTATGGCCGTTGCCCTCTAGTTACCCCAGCCAACAAGTCCTTTATTATCATGCCGCGAGCGTTTTCCTTTTTTTCCTGCCTACTCTCCCTTGTGAGTGTGTGAGTAAAGCGTGTGCGCGTGCGTGTGTGTGTGTGGCAATGTCCGTTCGTGTGCTCTATAATCATTGTTTACAAGCTGCAAAGAATGATGAAAGTTTACTTTGTGGAGAGGTCTCGTTCAGGAAGAGATTCTGCTGGACATACAGGAGCTGAGAGGAAGGAAAGCAGGTCAGAGAAACGCAGACTGTTTTCTGGCCGTTATAGTATGTGTCGAGTCCATTTTGGAAACTGCTCAGAATGGTTGAGTTACTGAGAACAGATGTGAGCATAACCTACAGTTACCTTCATGTGCAAAACAACACCGTCAATCTTAACAGGGTCTGGAAAGGGGTCACGATCCACAGCGAAGCCAACCCTTTTATAAATACTGTACGCATAGATTCAAACCAAAGCCAAAGGCAGTGGGGGTTATAAAAGTGCTTCTTCCCGCCTTGGAATTGATAGAATTCCCTGTTTTCCTGATACTTGACACCCCCTCTGAGAAGATCTAGGGCGCTCACTGCTTCTAATTTTGGCACCCCTTCAAAACAATCTGAGAGCCTGTAGCCCAACTTTTGTAAACTTGAAACTTTTCAGCAGACAGGAAGGTATGGAATAGCTCTGTAGGTCTCAGAGGCTTTTACAGAAAGACCAAAAAACAAACAGTTTGAATTGCTGTGCCTCCTGCTGGACGAACCAAAATGTCTAACCCATATCTGCACAATTTTAGCTCCCACAGTCAAATGGACAATGAATAAAAGACTAATTTAAGTTGGACGATTGCTTAAACTCCTTTGCGTCGGCTAAATTTGTCTGTGAGGATTAATTTCTCAAAAGTTTGTGGTGTCTCATTATTTCTTTCCCTCTTCTTTAATAAACATGGCAAAGAAAGGGGCCGTTGTGACGGACGCCATGTCCAGAATTCAAGTGACTGCACCAGCAGAGGGATGACGTACATCTGTAGATACATAGTGTGTATTGATCTGGTTTATTATTAACCTGCTGAACAAACAGTAGGGGATGCAGGAGACTGGTACTGAAATCCAGGGCGTGCACTGGAGGATCGTGTGTTCATCCCAATAAAATATGGGAATGTGTTTCAGTCAATAAAGAAGGTTTGTTGATTTTATTAGTGCAGATACAAACTGCTTTCATTAACATTAAATTCTAGTCTCACTGGTTTTACTGCTTGCTGGTGTTTGCTGTCTTGATCCTAACATTCTAGTAACCAGGGAAGTCACTGCAACAAACATGTGTAGATGCAAACCAAACAAAGAGGAGAGAAATGAGCTGATATTAAATTTTAGAACATCTGGCTGTTTAATCCTAAGGGTAAAAGTGATAATGGAGGTAATTAATGTTGAAAAGTGGTGCACTTGCAAGCATGCACACACAGGCTGACATGCAAATAAAGCACACCAGTTATAGACCTAGAGACAGAACATTCATTAATATGATAGGAATTGAAAACAGATATATATACATTAACAGTAAAGAAAAATGTGTGTCTTTTTATACAAATTGTCCGACTTTAAAATAGACTAAACTTTTTCTATTTGAGATTATTTAGGAACACCACATTTGCTTTGATTTGACAAATACCAGAATTGAGAGCAGATTTTTTTTTATTTTATTTAGAAAAATGGTTTTACTTTCTGGATATTCAGAGGTTCAAATACATTTCCTCAAAATTTGGTACAAAGGCCTTTAAACAGTAAGACCTTACTAAAGTGTCTGGTGTATCTTTCTACAAACTTCACGTAGTAGTTTGTTTGAATTTATTAATCTATGTGTATCCCAAATGGCACTCTAAAAAATATGTTTGAGTTCAGAACCATACACATGGTTGAATTTATACAGGAAGAATTAGGGTAAAATACACACACACATACAATATACATAGACTTAAAACAAAGAAAGCTAATTTGTTAAATTCACAAATTCACATTTGCGGTATTTGTGAATAATATAGTTAGCCAGAGCAATTAATGATGTGAAAAATTGAAGTTAATACTAGTTACAGAACGATGTTAGAAGATGTGCGGCTTTTATCAAAAGCGTAGTCCAATCAACAGCCACTCTAATTTGTGTGTTGCTACTTGCTATACTATTCAAGAGTGAATAAAAATGTAAGAGAAGTCCATGCTCTGAAGGTCAAGTCTTCTTGCAAATTATCAGTGGGAAGACTTCTGTATTTTCTTTCTAACACACCAAGACATTGTAGTGTCATGTCAATCTGGATGGAGACAAGCCTACATTCAAACCACCATGCATCATTCCGACGGTTCGTCTTAAAGCCCTTCCGGCAATTTGCCGAATTGTTTAGTACAGCGAAGTGCTCAGAGTGTTTGTCGCCACCTGTTGCATGCCACAAATAGAAGGGTGGTTGCAGACAGACGTTCAGGCGAGTCCAAAAGACCTTCATATACAAATCCATTTAAAATACTATATTTTCATTAGAAAAAGAAGTTGTGCAATTAATGTAGCTTTTGTTGGAAAATGGCTTATGTCTGTTTCTTCCAACATATCCCAATAACTTCCTCCAAGTTGTGGCTTGCAGTGGGCGGTAACAACGCTAAGCAAACTTAGTGGAATGGGAAACAGGAAGTGGGGATATGACAATTCCCCTCAGCTGAAAAATAGAGACAGAGAAAGATATCTCGGTTGCACAAGAATACAAGTCATGCTTACTCTCATGATGTGCTGTCTTTCATGCTGGGAGAGAGAGGAAGAACGCACACACAGGGAATAAAAATAAGGAAAATAAAGAGGGGAAGAAACTGCAATAAGAACACTCCTGGATAATGTATGACTTATAACTGCCTAGAAAATAGTTTCACACCCCTTCAACACATTTTCTCACATTACAACGACTTTAGGAAACAAACAATGTATTTCATCAGGAATTTATGTGAAAGACCAACACAAAGTGGTGGATAATCGCAAAGTGTAAATTACCTCACTCGTGGACTTTCAATTTTTAGGTACAAAGGAAATTCAAACAGCGAGTCACAACTCCAAAGTTCCATTTAAATTAGTCTGAGTCATTCTAACATATGACTATCCTTCAGGCTAAAACCTATTATCGTAGCTCTGGCTGTATGCTTTGGGTCTTTCTCCTGCTTACATGTTGTCTTTGAATATTCCCCTAGTTTTTCAGGCTGAAGAAAAAAATTCCCATGGCATGATGCTGCCACCATCACATTTCATTGTGGGTAATAATTACTTAGGGTGATGTGAAGAATTTGATTTCCAACCCGCACAGCAAAAATATATAATTTCTCTTCCATTTTGCAATCATGTGCTACCTTATGCTGGTCTGTCACTTAAATGCAATGAAGTAGTTTGAGGTTCTAACAAGACAACATGTCAAAAAAAAAAATTGTAAGAAGGTGTGAATATTTTTGCAGAGGACTGTAATATTGACCGAGCTGATCAGTCTCATACCTGTTCTGACACATTGTCTTGACCTAACTAACGGTGTTCTTTTCAGAGTATAAAATTAGAGCAGTGTGAAGAATGGCTGCTCAACAGAAGACCAGGGAATAGTGTCAAAACTAGCTTTAGCACACCACCTAGTGGTCCAAAAATAAAACCCGGATAAAATCTATTCTGTTATTCAAGAGGAAGGCTGCTAGACAGGATGCCAAAGATGAACTGTTGTGTTATGTTGATGTGCTCCTGCTGCCTTTTCATGTTGTGGTTACTCTGCATTAAAAGGACAACTGTGGCTCTTTCTAAAGCCATGTTAATCCCTGTCTTCAGGACAAGTAAGCCAGTAGTAGTTTGGTACTTGAACTGGACTAAGCACAGCAAACTCGCATAAAGGAAACTCTCCATGCATGACGCAAATACGTACACACGCACACACACCTTAAATGATGAACACGCACAAGTAAAAACTGTACAAAAAAGAAAAAAATGCAGGAGATGACTTACGTTGTACCAGCTTTGGCTCTTCTGTGAAGAGAGAAAAACAGGAAAGATTTCAGGTCTATTAGTTAATAAAACAAATTAAAGGTTCACTTAAGTACCACTGCTTTAGAAGGGTAAATTTTCTAGCTTTCATGTATAGGAGAAATCAAATAGTCTTGCTTAAAAAAAAAAGCCTATTAAAACACGCATAATGAATTTTTAATTTTTTTTTTTTATTTTTTTTACTTTTTATAAATAGCTAAAACTTGCTTTTGTCAAAGAAAGATTTTAGACTAAAGACACATTTTAAAGTTAAATCGTTTTTTCCTCAACAGCTTTTTCTATAAATATCACATGACATTCAACCATGTAGTGCAGAAATTATAATTTATGTTCTTTGGCTGTAGTGAAATATGGAATTGTTCAGAACCAGTCACTTATACTTTATCCTCTAACCCTTCAGTCCGTTACAGTTTTCAGACAGCAGAGGGCAGCAGAGAAATCTCTAACAAAGAACATGTGCTTTAAATGTTAGAAACCGCACATAGCTTTGCAGTAGAACTACCATAAACAAAAATCCAAAAGAAAAAGAAGCAGCTTATCATGACAGAAAAAAAAAATGTGAAGGACTGCACATGGAGAGAGGAAAGGGAATTAAATGATGAAGTTTTGCATGACAGACAACTGGTAATACCCGTGTTCATTTCTCCAAAAAGTTCAACATAGGCAAAATGTTTTCCCTGCTTGGAAAAAGTTCTCAAACTATAGTTGGAATTTTTACACAAGGGTCAAAGTGACGCATTATAGTTTGCTGAAAACTTAAACTGGACTTATTACTTAATATGACTTAAAACATGCACTGCCAGCTGAACAAGGCTAACGGTTGCCATGAAGCCTTAGTTATTTTCTGTTGGTGCCATAAGAAACAGTGAGCTGCAGCCTCTGGCCTCAGGCCTAGCTGTGACGATCGCTGAGATAATGTGGGCTAATCTGATTTGAAGGTGACAGAGGCATGAGTGTGGAAATACTTGGAGGCCAGTGCAGGGGAAAGATCTTCTTGTATGTTAAAGGGAGAATGTTTGATTTTGTGTTGCTGAGTGTTATTTAACCAAGAGACAATAATTATATTGTGATTAAGTATAAATGGTCCCTTTTAAATGAATTAAACTGATAATTGAAGAAAAACATATCCTACTCAACAAACAAACAACAACAAAATGAAAGTGGGTGTTCTTTTAGGGTGGGTAATGTCAAACTATTGCAGTAAAAATAAGCCCTCGGTTTATCCTTTCATATACATGTGCTACTTGACAAAGAAAACCAAAGAGAATTGATAAATGGTACAGCAAGTGGCAAAGATATCCATTACTGATGTGTTGGCAACACAATAACAATGTATTTCTTGACACTGGATAAGGCAAGTTGTACAAAAGTTGTACAATAGGAATGGGTGGACATAACTTTTATGCAAATACATTTTCTGCTGTTTATTTCAATGACAAAAATGATGATAATAAATAATATAAGTGATTGCTTATCAAATTGCTTACTTCATTACACCAGCTACATAAAGTTTTGCGATTATGAAGCTAAAAAGCACATGGTAATTCCAATCAATCATATTATTTAAATATATATTTTTAAGTGACGCTCTCATGAAACCGACAGTTAAAATAAAGTTCAAACAGCAGCTGTAACATTATTATTTTTTTTTTGTTATAATGATAATCAATACAGTAATGTTTATGTAAGTATATCTTAGTGTTTTGCAGACTTGAAATTCTGTGAACTTTGTGGCATTTTATGACTCAGTAAGACAAACTTTCCGTACAATGGTTATTAATGATCAACATAAGAGCAGGACTTTCACAAAGCAACACTAACAATGAAAAAATATAAACACATTCATTTGAATAATTAGCATCCTAAATGGCTAATAAAACATGGCCCATAATAAAAAATAAAAAAAAAATCAATGAATAGGTTGATTCATTATCGGCTGGCCAGACTGAAAACCACATTTTCCCCCCCTTGATCAGCTTTGATTAGTAATGCAGATATTAAATACTGACCATTTTTGTCTTCATTCATTATGTGTACCAAAGCTGAGAATTTCCACCATTTTTTTCTGCAGTAACACATCAACCGGAGGCACTTTGATCCACATCTTGTGTGGTTACTGTGTAATTACTTTAGTTCAGGTCAAAACTATTACCGCTATCAAAGAACTTGCAGTCCCTTTTTCTCTTTTATGTGTTAGAGCTTTTAGAAAATCAAATTAAAATCAGACATAATCAGTATCAGCTGGTCAGTCCACAAAGATAATTGGAAATTAGTACTATAGAGAAAAAAAAACAGTTTGGTGAATCACTGGGGTTTACCTTCATTTTAAAGTAATGCTTTGCTGGATTATTTAAGTGCTATTTTCCCCCATAAGCTGGATGTGTGGCACTAAAAGTACCGCTTTGTGTGGAAACATGAACAAGTGGAGATTTGATTTTAGCTATGGTCCAACATATTTTTGTTCTACTCCGTAAGAATGCTATAAACATTCTTCATAATTTCACCTGTGTTGATAAAAAAAATACAATGTTCTTTGCTGCTTCTTGGTAGCAGTTGCCTGTAAAGTTTACAGGTAAGCACATTAAAAATTTAAAACTGAAAATAAATAGTCTTTGGGGGAGTGTTAAGAAGTTTTCTTTCCCAAAGTCTGGAAGACAACTGGATAACCACCAGGTGCTAATGCCGTTTCTACTGGTTAGCATTTCAAAGGTGATAGGAAGCGCTGGAAAAGACAGGAAGGAGTCACACTGTCCAAGGGAAGTCTTTGTGGACAGAGCTACACTACAAAGAAAGAGTTGGGCTGGGGGATTTATTAAAGGGACAGCAGGGTTTTTTAGCAGGTCAGGTGAAAAAAAAGATAAAATCCTTACTTTAATCAGATTAAGTCTGTCATACTGAAAGGAAATTACAGAGAAAACCAAAAGTTAACCAAAGCAGTGAGTAGGATGGACACAGACAGACATGGAAGATGGGAAAGTAAAAGGTGAGACTTAAAGTTTTTATGCAACTCTAAGGATAGTAACTACAACAAAAAAAAGCACCGGTCGACGCAGAAAAATCTGAGCGCATAACTAAATTTGACTGTTCATGTAGCTGGTGCCGTTACATGAGAAGCCTGATTGATTTTTTGCTGCACCACTGTCACTCCTGTCATGATTAATCCATTCTCATGGTGAGGCACAGGCTGTCTGTTTCTGCTGAATGCACTCTCATTTGGATTGCATTAGGGTTAGGATGATCGGGCTCACGTTGCCAGGATGACCTCATGCTTTTATGGGTCATGTGACCACCACAGTGGCCCAAAGAGGTCTTAGTTGGGGTACTGCAACAACACAGCTTTTGACTGTAGCACAGAAAATGAATATGTGTTTCGTTAGCACGTGTGCGTGTGTAGGTGCGTGTGTATGTGTGCGTGTGTAGACTTTCCAAGTGCACGGTCACAAACACACTGCACTGACCAATATGAGCAGGACACCTAATTTCAGTATATATATAGTACAAAGTTATGTGACAGGTTTCTTGAGTGAAGAGATTGTTTCTTAACCAGCAAATACGTGATCTAAAATTAGAAAGAGTAAGACACTGCAGACCTACTAAGACTTGAACTTTCGGGGAGGATTGCATATAAACCTAAACACATTCTTCCAACTGTAAAACATGGCAACATCATGCTATTGACTCCAGGAAACTGTTAAGTAATGCATCCCATACTTGCATTAGGAAAAGCATCATTCCCCCTGCACGTCACACTTATTTGACACTTTGTTTTGATCTGCTCCATAAGATCCATAAGAAATTGCAAAAGTTTATGATTGTTGTGAAATCAAACTGGAAAAAGTTCAAAGTATCTGAACATTTTTGGGCAATATTGTAATTTAAACATACTGAAATATGACACGTTTTTTTTTGGTGCCTTTTCAAGAGAGATTTTTCAACCATATGCTACTAGAAACAGAGCAAATTCCTCATGAGGTAACATCTCGGTTTCACAAGTGATGTAATAGATTCTTAATAAATATGTTGATTTTTTTCTAAGATGTTGGATTTGCAGGGTCAATATTTATGTGGTAAAGAAGTTATACAGCTTTAATTACCAAAAAAGTAACAGCGATTTAAGTGAGTCAAGAGAGGTAAAGAAAAACTGCAAAACAAGGGATGGAGAAGAAAAAGTATTTAGAGAAATTTATACTGTGGATCTAAAAATGTTTAATATTCTACCTTCTGTACAAACATTGATTATATTACTGTTATTCTCTTCCAATTAAACTAGCATGAAAACACAGGCTGATCCAGAAATACTGAAACTTCCCGTTTACATTACAAATGCTAAAGATATATAAAACAGCATAAGACAATTGCAAACTATCCATACAGTGATAAAGAAAGGAAAGTACAGCATCAAACAGAGGAAAACGAAAAGTTCCCCTGCTACAGTTATGGACTTACAACATGGGTTAAAGGTAAAGAGGTGAAACACTGGACATTTTCACAAGACGTCACACAACACAAGTGGTGTAGGAATGGGCATAGAAAAGTTGGAGAGACAGAAAAAAAGAGTAATGCTTACTTTGGAAAGTCGCTTGTGAGACTAGCATGCAAACAAGAGAAGAACAAAGCAAAATCAGATAGAAAAATGTAAGCAAAGAAAAAAAAAGAAAGCAGAAAGAAACAACAGAAGAGGTGAGCAGTATTTATCAGATGAAACATGTTATCATGTGACATGGAGCAGCAGTAGAGAGGCGAAGAGAGAAGAAGTACATTGTGTTGAAGAGGCAACAACAATTTAAAGAAAACACAATCAGAGAGTGATTTCTAACATCAGTGATGTATGAGGTCAGGATGGATGAGTTAGGCTTAGGTAAAATGAGAAAACACACAGCATGACCATGGATGTCTGTTAACTTATTTGCAGAATGATGTAAATAAGACAGAAAGTGTCATTTTGTATTGTCTACAATTTTTTCCTTATGTCTTTGAACTTGTTCCTTCAAGGATGTTTTGATACTACTTTTTATTCATGGTTTTTTCTGAAGTCAAACTATGACTCAAACCCTCTCCTCTTGAAATACATCAAAAACATATTCCATCAAGATGCATCACTTCTGGCAACACAAAGGATCGATGGTAGCCTTTCTTCTTGGGACAAATGATTCTGCAGATAGACAGTAACTGCACGAGTCCGAGAGGATTTAAGCCTGACCTTGTGTTTTTTTTTTTTTTTGCACAGGATAATATCCCAATATCCGTAAGAAAACAGCTGCAAATATTGGGCAAGGTCTGCACTGGCGGCTGTACTATTCTGTGTCATACTCCTCAAGAGAAAGTGCTTGATGGACATTCTTAGACATACTGAAACCTAGTTAAAAATCTAGACAAGCCCCTGTAAAGCTGCTTTGTGTTAAACAGATATAAAGAGCTTGAATGAATGAATCAACATTTCTATCCCTGCAAAAAACATTTAGTCCTGACAGTAGTGTTTGATAGTATGTGTACAGCTACTGTCTGCCACAGGTCGCTAGTGCCTGGAGGCATATTGCCCTCAGTGTGTGCTTATCACTCACACGCACGCACGCACGCGCGTACACATATATCTGAGTGGATGCCATTCTTAATCCATGAGATACTCTATACAGTTGAGATCTGGACTATGTTTTCCTTTGAGTTAAGCTTACTGAGGCCCCTATTATAGTAGAGACTATTATTTCTAGGGCCCACACCACAAAAATCACAGTAAAATCACAATATTACAACCATTACAAGAAGAAACATCACAGATAACTTGCATAGGCCAGCCAAATGTAAACTAGCTCAGGAGATCGAGAACCTCAGGCTGTGCACCGATGCACAATCATAATGGAGCAGGATGGAGCCATCCCCATACTGCTTACACAAATTTAGAAGGATGAATTTGTCCAAAATGTCTCAGTGTGCTGGACAATCATATGCTTGTAGAACCAGTCCGCATATGAAGGTGTTATCCTCTTGTGGCCATGCATGTGAAGTGATTAGAGTGCTTGAAATCAATGATTTTGAGCCCCTATCACTGCAACTGAGGGTATATGTCCAGCTCCTGAAATACAGGCCCACACCATAATCTCTTCCGAACCAAACGCTACCTTTGGTAAAATCCAGTCATGAAAGTGTTGTTCTGGTAATCGAGAAACCCAGACAGATGCATTGGATTGCTACACAGAAAGGTAGGATTCATCACTTCAGAGAACATGTCTCCATGCTCTGGAGTCCAGTGGTGGTTGGTTTCACACCACTGACACGAATGCTGTACATTGGAGTTGGTGATGTAAGGCTTAAGTGCATCTGCTCTACCGTGGAATCCCATTCCATGAATCTGAAAACCTCTAGAAGTTTAGATATCTATAATTACCGACTGTGAAGAAGGCCGGTTACATCTGTACACAACTGGCTTCAGCATCTGATGATCCCGCTCTGAGGTTTTATGTGGTCTACCATTTTGTAGCTAATTTGATGTTTTACTCCAACTACTTCAAGCTGTTATCACTAACAGTTGATATCAGACTATTTAGTAGCGAGGAGATTTCGTGACTGGACTTGTTCAGTTAGGCTACAACCTTGTTGGACTGGTTGTAGCCCAACACACTGGAACTCACAGAGCTCCTGAGAGTGACCCATTCATTTAAGATGCTTGTAGAACCAGTCCGCATATGAAGGTGTTATCCTCTTGTGGCCATGCATGTGAAGTGATTAGAGTGCTTGAAATCAATGATTTTGAGGGCTATTGGAAATATAAAGCAAATATACACTCTTTACACTAAAATGGGGGGGGGGAAAGCTGCTGCTTAGAAAGTATAGTAGTCTATAATCAAGGTAAATTATGTTCTTATTGCTAAGACAACATACTGGCCCATAAAATGTACTACTACTTAAAGATTTACATCCACTCTTTGTAATTGAACTTAATATGGGTTTAATTGTTTGAAATATAAAAACCTGTTGAGGAAGAGATGCTGCCTGGAGAGAAATTTCCACTTGTTGAGCCATTGACATGTTGTTCATCTGTTGAGAAAAGATGTTAAATTAACAGGAATCTGTCCCCAGGACTCACCTTGGAGTTCTTTCCACCACTTCGCGCCGACTGCACAGAGTACGTTCTCTGGACGACCTGCTCAGGTGTGGAGGGGGACTTGTCGGAGGAGTGGTCTGAACCCTTCTCCACCATGTTCTCACCCTCCTGGCTCTGTGGTGTTGGAGAGCGCGAACGTTTACGCAGGACTGGTGAGCAGGTGGGCGAGCTCTTGTTTGAGTTACTGGCAGTGCTGAAAAACAAACAAAAAAAAATTCTGTTTTAATGTTTTTTTTTTCTTTTTTTGTAGAAAAAGTATGCATACCATTATAAATAAATTGTCATTTCACAATTGAAAAACATTGATAGGCCAACTCGAAGTAGCATATAAATGTGAAGTGAAAGACAGAATACATGGTTTCATTTGAAACAAAAAGTCACAGGAAGAGAAGGAAGAGCATGCATCAGAATAGCAGCCAGCAGGCCCAAAGTGCCTTTGGAGGAGCTGCAGACTCTGATTTACCCTCTATGTGTGGCTCTGCTCTGCTGCACACCCTAGAAGTGCTCAAAGAAGCATGCGTGGGGAAATTTGAGATTGCCAGTGCCAAAAAAGGATGAGTGGTGTCATATAAAATGCTGTTGTTCTCAACTTCCAAAATTAATATTTTTTCGTCCATTGTGTCTCACTTTGTTTTATAAGTTAAACATACCTAAGCAGACTGATATCTACTCCAGAAGCAGATCAAAATCAGGACTTTGTGAATCAGAGTGAATAAATACTACCTCTCACCCAAAATCAGATCTAAAACAAACACCATTTTCACATGACTTACTACAGATCGCATTAAGCTTAATAGGCTTGAGGAACTCTATGCTGACCATGCCAATGGGATGTAAGCAGAGAAAAGAAGTCAACAAAAACAGCTGTGCAGTAAAACAGCTGAGAAAAAAAAATTAACAAGACAAACCTAAGACTTTTTCTCACTACTACAGATAAATGTGAGTTCTTCACCAATCAAAAGACTTGGCACAACATCCGATAGTGTTTCTGCTAAAGTCAAATCATATAAAATAGAAAGTCTGGGAATCATTCCACGTCTTTCTTTTACCCCAATGAGTCATGAGTTACACTCGAAGCCCCTGTGGACGGTGCAACAAAGATTAAGAAAGAGATACTGAATTGTTCTCTTACAAATGGTGTGTCCTTTTAAAAGGCTTGGTTTTTTTTAACTTCCTAATTTTGGATATGTTAAGATGTTTATCTTAAAATATACATGATTAATGATCCATAAAAAACAGAAAGATCACCATCTGCAATTCAACAATGTCTCTGTTTAACAGACACCTGCAATCAAGCGCAACTATAGCTTAGCAAGAAGTCGTCCAGATCCAGAGAGAAGTTAACAAAAGCCACTGTAAGTGATCTGTGTGACAGCAGGCCTGCCAGGACCCAGCTTCTTGGCATGATATTATGCAAGCCCTTACATCACTGCTGACTAGTGGCTGCTGTGACTGGTCATGAATTACTGATCTGCTCAACTTCAGTGCAGATCAGAAACCTGAATTATCAGGAGCAAAGCTGGCATCTTCTGCCTGACTATTACGGTCTGCAGACAGCTCATGGACTTCGAGGACACAAAGACATAGAGAGCTCAAGTAAAATATTTAAACTTACTGGTTCCTACTCAAAGATTTTTTTTAACTGTATATTACAAATAGTTTCCACAGACATGCCAGTAAATAGGAGGACACACGTTAAGAGCAAAACCAGTGTAACATTTTGCAAACATGTCAACTGTCTTAAAAAAAAAAAATAGGCTTTTGAAGTGTTAAGGATGTCTCTCCATTCCCGATGAGCCTTTATTTATACATCTCAGATACTGTTTATAATTTCTTACAACAACTTCTGCATTCGTGGCTTTTATCGTCTACCACTACACAATTACTGCCAAGACAATTTGTTTACCTCATATTCATGATGCAAGAATGTCTGAGCCAGAAGAACGAATGGGATTTCAAAAAATGACATATCATGTGCAAGTTGAGTCAAACTTCGAAGCTAGGTTTAGATTATTGAGCTCCGCCCAGGTTATAGAGAACGTCTCGACAACGCTTAGGTTGGTAGGTAAATCTGTAAAATTTCTTTTTGCAGAAAATTAATTTGTGAAGGCTAATGTCAAGTTTTAGTTTTAACAGACTTCTTTAGAAAACATTCTTCATCCAAAACTTCAAAACCACAAGAGAACACTCAAAGTCCTTTTGGAGGTGCATATTCTTTGTTCTGTAAAAAACAACTAATACTAGATATTTACAAAGACTGTATAAATATATTTATAACTGTTTTGCATCACCGTCTCACATTTAATCCAACTAAACATTTAGTTTACTTACACTGACATTACTTTGCTTTCAGGGAGTTTGGGAAAGCCAAAGTAGTTATGTTTGGGCTTCCAACATGTTAATTCGCAACATTTGAGTGAAACGGAAGCACAGCTGTCAGCATATTTTAAAGCAACACCTCGAACACAATCAGGTGGGATCAGTTATCATATCAAGAAGAAAACTGCAAACTACCAAAGGTCTGTTTCATCCTTAACATACTTGTACAATACAGAAAGGAAGATGCAACTATAATTTAAGTGTTTGGCCATAAAGAACACTGTTAAATTTGGAGGAAAAGGGGAGAAGCTTGCATGCCTGAGAACACCAGGTGAAGGAGCTTTGCTGTGGGATGAATTGGTGCATTGACCAAAACAGATGTCATCATGAAATAACTTTCTGTGGAATTAATGAAATAACACCTAAAGATAAGGATAACTTTGGGGCAAAACACTGATTAATTACTTAACTGACAGCTCATCTTGGCTTGTTATGTACAAAATAAAATAATATATTTAAATAAACGTAACAGTTAAAGCACATTTTTACTGGCTCAACTGTGCACTTTGGGTTATAGCTAACAAAGCACTCGTAATTCTTTCGTCTCATGCTGACAGACACGTGTCCTCCGGCACAGAAACACCCACTTGATTTTGAGCAGGAGAGAAATTTACAGATCACCTCTCCTTTCCAGATACATGGCAGCAAACAATGGAAACACAGATCCGTCATCAGCATATGAATGACTCAACCCGATCAGTCATTCACACAACAGTTTGCTCTTTGAACCAGCAAGGTAAGTGTGGAGAGAGCGAACATGATGCTGACGCTAGCCTGCAGCAGCGCAGACAAAAGCATCTATCACAAAGGCTTTGCTACGAACTGCTGCAGGAAACAAAAACACCGACTACCTGAGTTTTTTTTTTTTTTTGAGGTTTTTCTCTGGACAGGGGGGCGGGGAGGGGTATGGTAATAACAAATAAATAAGATGTTCTGAAGCTCTAAAAACTGTACATAGCTTCCTCTGTGCGGCACCTGCACGTAACAATAAAAATATGACATAAATGTCATTACTTGTTTGTTTCCTGCAAAATTAAAAGTGGTGACACTTAGAAAATCTATTAAGCAGCTCTCCTATGTGCTGTAGAGGTCTAGAGGTGCAATAACTAACTGACCTGAGGGAATTGGTGGTTTTAATAACAGAATACCACTTAGTGTGTGAAACACATGCTAACAACGACCAAATGAAGTGCAGAATTGAATCTCACAACAGTGAGATAGACAGACAAACAGACAGTCAGACAGACTCCACAACTACTTGTTACTGATAGATTAATACAAAAGAAGAAGATTCATTCAGTAATTAAATGTAATATTTTAGGTGTTGTAGACTGGTGTTTTCATAAAACACATTACGTGAAAACACAGGTGACCTTATTTTGGACCCCGGCCTATTTTTACAAAGTCGGGACAAAGGATACAACAACAACAACAACAACAACAACGACTCCAAGCGATAAAGAAACAAAACAATCCAGAGGGGAATCTATTGATTGTAGATTTCTGAAATATGGTAAGTAGTTTTATAGAACTTAAAGACAAAAGAGTAACAAGTAGGGCTGCACAGTGGCGCAGTTGGTAGAGCTGTTGCCTTGCAGCAAGAAGGTTCTGGGTTTGATTCCCAACCCCGGTCTTTCTGCATGGAGTTTGCATGTTCTCCCTGTGCATGTGTGGGTTTTCTCCAGGTACTCCAGTTTCCTCCAACATGACTGTCAGGTCAATTGGTTTCTCTAAATTGTCCCTAGGTGTGTGTGTGCATGGTTATGTGTCTCTGTGTTTCCCTGTGACAGACTGGCAACCTGTCCAGGGTGAACCCTGCCTCTTGCCCAGAACGTTAGCTGGAGATGGGCACCAGCAACCCTCCCAACCCCACTAAGGGACAAGGGTGTAAAGAAGATGGATGGAGTAACAAGTAAAAATGCTCTTTAACCTCCACCCATTCAGACACTGTCTTCCACTTTTTTTTGTTCTGTTCTTTCAGAAATAGTTAATATCTTGTGATCATAGGTATACAGACATCTTAATTGAAACTTTTCTTCATGTTTTAGCCTTTTTTTTTATATTAAACCCTGCAATTTATGAGAGTGTAGTAGTTGCTCTGCAGATGTTTAGAGCAGATGTTCGCTGCCAACACACTGAGGGCATTAATTTAAGGAATTAATCAAATGTAATCTTCACAAAAATATGCGGTTTCTAGAAATGAAAATTTACGTATTAGTTTTCTAGTAATACCCACAATACAAACCTCATTTTACAGCACAAGTCACATTCACCCATTCTTAAAACACACATACTGGTAAGAAAGTGGGGCCCCTGAAAGTGGGGCCCCTGACTAAAACTATTTCCCAGTAGCTGTTTTTTTTGTACTAGCTCTGTTCAAGTTTACAAATCTGAATTTTCTCTCACTGCCTATTTGTTCCTCTTTTAAAGCAATTTTCACAGCTAAAGGAGAACATAGTTAGATTTGTATTGTACTAGAAGGGTATTCAGATTTGAATATTTGTCATTATTGCATGTCAAGGCAAATTGTGCTTCTTCATGAATCAGGAGAAATTTTTCCAAACCTCTTGTTCACTTACGATTAACCTGAAATGAGTCATATGAAAACATAGTGAGATTAGCCTAGTGCGTCAAATGAACACATCACTAAGGGCAAGTTTTGAGCTTACTGCAGACTAATGCTGTATGTGTTGATGTGTTGAGATATTCCTTTTATGGCCAAATAAAAGAAGTTATGTGCATCTTAGGTGACGTGTTTACAGAAAGAGCTTTCTTTAAAGAAGTCAATGTATTGTTAGAGCAATGTTTCGAGACTGCCCTTTACAAACTCCTGGTGTGAACAAAATATCTGCGGCTACAAGGAAAAACAAATAAAGAGACTGCGGTGTCCAGAATCTCATTGCGAGGAAGGTAACACTAAAAAAGTCAGCAGAAAACTGAGTGACGCTGATAAAGTGAAATGTGTTTTGAGTTTTCAAGCTTACATATGCAACTGGTTTGATTGAAACTGGAACCTGTTTTTGACAGATGCATAAAACTAAGACATTTTTTAAGAGGAAAACTCAAAATGTTCTTGTTTTTTTTAAAATAACCATTTCAAATGTACCTGTCATGATATTGCATGTAATGCTTGACATCAAAATTAAAATAAATGATGCTTAAGGATTAACCTGGAAATGAGGGCAGCTCATCCTGGCAACACTTTATGGTCATTCAGTCAGAGCTTTAGTAAATATGGGAAAGCCTTTGGTGCAGCATGCACAAAGATGTGACGCTTTTCTCCTCCAAGGGGAGAGCTGTGTGTGGCCACAGGCACTGTAACGCAGACAGAGGCAATCACTGTTGTAACCCAATAATCAAATAACAATAACAAATGGATCTCCCATAATCTTTAGGCTCTTTTTGTCAATCAGGGGCCTCTAGATGGGTTTGCAGCAAAGACAAAGAAATGAAGTTTCAGCTTAATGCATTGTTTTTCTTCTTACTTCTCTCTTGATTACGCAAGTAGGTAGAGCTGAAATAACAGGCCAAGTGACTTTAATTTGCATGACAATTTTGTTAGCTGTTGTGAGGCAATTAAATTGCCAAAAATGGGCCACTGTGGCTCAGTGAGTAGAGTAATTATCTTGGAATCGGAAGGTTGTAGGTTGTAGGCAGTTTCCTCCTGCCACATGTCGATGTTGGCAAGGCACTTAAACCCCAAGTTGTGTGGGTTTGCAAGTGTAAATGGTGAATTCTGGCTCCAGTTTAAAGTGCTTTGAGTGGTTACTGTTACTGGTAAATTCAATCCATTTACCGGTCACAAGCATTATCTAAATAGACTGATTGTGAGTCAGAATTGACCCCATTTTGTTTTCCAACAACAAACACACCATTAACACATGTGGATGAGAGCAGCTGTTTTAGGAATTGATTATACAATTTGAGTAAACAGAAAATAGGAGAGAATTAAACATATAAGCAAGGATTGCAAACCCCAGAGTACCAATACCACAAATGACAATCTATATGAGCCGAACCAAACCCTGACAAGAACTAATTTAGAGCTAATTCTAAACATAGTTCATAGTGATTATATCATCAACTATCAATATGTACTGATAACTTGGGTAAGCAAATTCTTGCTAAGGGTGTACTGGCATACTAGTCCTGACATATCCTTTTACACAGTGTGATTGACTTGGGTCCCAAAATCTCGTGTGCAAAGCCCAGATTTTTACAGAAGAGCCTTCAAGCTTTCAGTCAGAAAGAATCCTGGCATGTCTGAGTCATTAAAATGGTCAAGTTCTAACAAACAAACCAAAAAAAAAAAAAAAAGGGGAAAAACAACGTTCCACTTTGTAACAGTCTTTTCATTAAATAGGCTGTAAAGCCCTAAATCCTGCCGGCTCAGTCTGTCTAAACGTTC
>NW_015112745.1:326047-327928 GCF_001443285.1 Poecilia latipinna
AAAAAAAAAAAAAAAAAAGGGGAAAAACAACGTTCCACTTTGTAACAGTCTTTTCATTAAATAGGCTGTAAAGCCCTAAATCCTGCCGGCTCAGTCTGTCTAAACGTTCGGCTTCACAATGGAACAGAGTTCCGGGCCTTTCCGAGGGCCCCCAGTTGTTTTCACAGTTTTGCTGATCCTGGAAAATACCCATCTGGCACTTGTCGTTCAGCTCTGCACCAGTTTGAAAAGAACCACGAGGTGCGCCATGAGCATGCTCACACAGAGATGCATCGTGCAGCACGGGGGCAGACATCAACATGGAAGCAGAGGACATACGCCCACATATTGCAGAAATGCATCACGCCTCACTCTGTCTCAGTAAGTGGATAAAATTAGCAACATCGTCTGGATTATTACCGAATTGCCTCTTCATTTAAAATAAATGCAAGAACACATCAAATTATATAACCAAGCCCATCCCACTCCACCCATTCATTCTCCTCACATTCAGGCAGCCTCTAACAAGCACGTGAGGGAACGTCATACCCTTGGTGAAAAACACAGTCGCTGAGAACCTCGCCGTAGCAGCCCTGGTTAGCCGCCGTCACACACTCGAATGCGACCATGTCCTCGTAGGCAACTTCCTGTAATGAGCTGTTCACCCAGCGGATCATCCCGCGGACCCCGCGGCTGTGTTTTCTCACGAGGTGTAAAAGAGAAGAAAGGTAGCCGGATAGATAATGGAGAGAGAAAGAGAGGAGCTGGAAAAGGCAAGGCGGGGAGATTTTCTCCAGCAGGCTTAGGGCCACTGATCTTCCCTGGCCAGCTCTGATCTCCTAATAACCAGCTTACATCGCCCTTAACACCACCTGCCAAAGAAGAGACACTGGTGGTCTGCGATGCAGCTACCCCCCACCTACCTCTCCCTGAACTCACTTCCTAAATAGTACATGCTGATCTTTCCAGACAGGGAAGCTAACCAATGCACGAGCGGCCACTGCTTAACTGAGACTGAATGCAGACAGGTAAACAGGCAGCACTAACCTGCTTGTAGCCATGTAGAGAGTCGCTCAGCAGCAACAAGCTCCTTTCACACGGCTTCATTCATACAGCCGGAGCATCGGATGATGCACAGGAGGAAGAAAAGGAGATGGGGGGGTAGAGCATGGAGGGGAGAGCGAAATTGAATGATGGGCGAGTTCCGGAGCATGCCAGAAGGATGAGAGGAAAAGCACAAGGAAGCAGGCACATCAGAGGAAGAGATCCCAACAGATGGACTCTGAGGCTGGATTTCACACTCTGTTGCTTCCTTTTGATTTCATTTACTCTTCTTTGTCTATTTCTGCCGTAATGAGCTATCGTTTTCCTTTTCCATCTCTTCCTCCTTTGGTCCTCCAGCTGCTGGATCGTCTGCCTGTTCACTGCTTCTTCCCCCAGAGCCCAGCCGATCCCGTATCTCGCGATTTCTGCTGCTGCTCTGAAGAATTCACGGCCGCACGCGACAGCAGACAGACAGAGACTGAGGGAGAACATGCAAAACGAGGTAAGGGAGAAAAACAGAGGGAGGGAGAGACGGTGAGAGGCGCGGAGAGAGCAAATGAGAGAAGAGATGGCTTTCACTTTGCATTCCACCTCAACTCGGAGCCGGTGCATCGAGGCTGGGCTACCTCAATTATTCATGTGTTTCATGAATGGAGGGGCTGACATCATTGGCATCCAGGTCACCTTACATTCAAAGCTCGTTCTAAATCACACTGAAAGGAGGTCCAAGTCTTTGCGGTAAACACAATTCAGGGTCTCACACAGACACACACACGGACACAACTCTGGGTATTTGATGCATTTTGTGTAGCAAACAGCAAACAAGAGAGTAGAAGTTTAATTTAAACAAAAACTCAT
>NW_015112745.1:331711-335392 GCF_001443285.1 Poecilia latipinna
AAACAAAAATCGCTATGCAAAGAAATGTAGTTTTTTCTTTTCTTCAATTTTCTATGGAATTTAAAAAAAAAAACGATCAGAAAAAAATAAATGATATGAAAGTGTTAATCCATGACAGGTGACAGTTGCTAAAGGGCATCTAATTTTGTTTTTGAGTAACAAATACTGCGTGCTTTCTGCCTCATGATCTTAGACTAACAACAAACAACTTAGTCAACAGACCTGTTATGTAATTGCTGGAATTGTGAATATAATTATTACTAATTTAAAAATGTTATGAACAAAACATTACACCAAACTGTGGTCACTTTTAAAATCCTGCAACCAGTTAAAGTCTTTTTTACCAACTTGCCCACAAGTTAGGCAAACGTCCTAATTGTGAAGAATCAACAAAATTAACGCAAGTCAAAATGACAGAAATTGTTACTGTATGCTACTCAAAAAAGTTCAGACCAAACATCTTCAAAATTAAAAAAAAAAAAAAAAGCTACAAAACAACACCCAGTGGTTATTCAAACGTGATAGAAAGGGCAACTTACGGCTGCTCTCAAACGTACACCCACTCACACGTAGCAATCATAACACTGAGTAATCACCTCTTCAGATCTTTAAGGAAGCAACCAGAACTCTTAGCAGTGCTGCTTTTGAGGCTTGACCCCGGGACCGGGAGGATGCTGGCGGCTTCTGTGGGAGCCCTCAGCAGAGTCGTTCTGTGGAACAAAGGGAGCTGGTCCACTGAGCCGGACCACTGTGTGCCCAGATAAGCCTGTCCAGCCTCAAACAAGCAACTGACCTACTTAGGGGTCCTCTGTTCTCACTGTTGTTGTACGAGGGGACACGCTACTGGTCAAGCTGACCACAATTTCATACAATTGCCATGTAGACTACAGTGACTGCAACCACCAAGCAAAGTTTATTTTATTGGCATCTTATGAGATACACTAGACCAACGCAAAGTAGTGAATAGTTGTGAATTTTTTTTGTTTTTGTTTTTTACAAATCTGATAACTGTAAAATACTTATGTTTTTAGCCCCTTTCACTCTGATGAAGATGAAAGGACACACGAGGCAGGTCATGTTGTAGAAGGTACGCTGGTTTGATGAGACCAAACTTTTTTGTCGACATACAGCACTCTCTGTGTTGAAGAACACAATTGTTGCCAAATACACCATGCCCACAGTAAAACAGAGCAGTACTGGCAGTGTCATGTAGCGGGAATGCTTTTCTTTAAGAGGGGCAGGGAAGCTGGTCAGAGTTGATTTTGGACCATACAAACGGGTTGGTATTAAAGTTTTACAAAATTCCTGTCAAAGACTTGAGAAATGACAGATGAACTTGCCAAATGTGACAGAGCTTGAGTCATTTTTCAAAACCAAACAAAAAGTCATTGGTCTGTAGATGTAGAAAGCTGCTGGCAACAAGCAACAGACATCTAGCTCTGACTGCACCAAAATGAAGTTCCACAAACTTTTTACTTAAGGGGTGAATGCATAAACATGTACACCACACTTTTTGGATTTGTAAATTGTTTTTGAAAAACACGTTATAATACTCTACTTTATGTTGAGTTGTGGGTAAACTTTGGCATGATGTCAAAAGGTTCAAGGGCATGTGCATACTTTTTGCACATGCAGTAGTAGAATCCCAGCATGGTCATAAGTTTACCACAAAAGACATTTTCCCAACTCAGCCTTGTGTAGAAGCAGACAGATCACACCCCAAAATGAAAAAAAAAAAAAAATACAAAAATCTTATGGCATAGCTTTTTTCGCATCTTTTTAGGAAAATGTTACGTTATTTACAGCGTTTCCACAGCAACGTCATTATGGTGACGCCTGGCTGGGTCGGAAACGTCTGTCAGGCCGAAAGTGTGGGGCGTGCAGTTACCATGACAGCATGTCAAGCCATTCATGTGCACTCAAACTGTTTTCAGCTACCGGGAAAACGAAAGAGCTGGAGGAGTGTGTTTGTGTGTTTGTAAGGGGCCAATGCTGCTGCATAAAACATCCTCACACACGATTAGTCATCTACAAAGCAACAGAATTTAAGCATACTTTACTGTGCAACAGCTTGTAAGAATATAAAAAGAAAAAAAAGAAAACTGCTTGGCAAACAGAGACCTGGGGATCGTAGATAAAGTATGTCAAGGCGTTTATTTTATCTATTTAAATCTAGTCTCACAGGCGCAAGTTAAATTAAAATACTCATCCTCGGTCTAAGAGGACCTGACACTGGCAAACCTGTGACAATTTTTGGACTCACATAGGAAGTTGTGACCTACTGCCTAAGGCTGCCAAAACCCGTTTTCTTAAAGCAGATATAATTTAACACACTGATTAAAATTCAAAAGCAATGTCAGTGTGGTGAGGGGATTTAAAAAGATCAAGAGAGGGAGCAGGAGGAAACAGGAAACGGGCAGCAGAATTAAGCAACTGTGGGACATTTAGTCTCATGGGACCGGGCACAGTCCCTGCCATCTGCAGGGGACCTACAGGCATAAGGGGACAACACAGAGGGCCGACAGAGTGTGAAGACAAAAGATATAAAAAATGAAATAGTTGAGCAATTAAAGGCCAAAGTAATTTTCGCATCAGTTCACCTGACGTGAACAGCGCTTCTAACTGAAAATGCAAATATTACTACACAAGCAGAGGGTTCAGCTGACATACACCGAGCAGATTTTTGTCAACAAAAAGCTCTCTTTCCTGTGTGTAGAGCAACGTCTGGGATTTATTAAAGGGCAGGAGAGTGGGCCCTCAGTGTTCTTTTCAACATGCTTAATGGCTAAGTGGCTCTATTGTTTTGGTCAAACAAGTTGATGTTAACACTATTGTGAGAATCAGACGTCTCTTACAGAGACGCACGCATTAACAACCACAAATGCAGTTTCCAGTCCATTAAAAACAAAGCAAACAAAAAACAAAAGGATTAAGTATTCCCTCCTTCCTACCATGACATTATCAAGGTTTAATAATCAGTATAAGATGAATAATTATGACAGCTCGCTTATTCAAACTGCAGCAGTCATACATCCCTTCTGAAATAGAAAACAGGTAGGATGCAATGAAAATGTTAATTAAACAAAAACTGATATGGTTTTTATATTTAGAAACCATAAACCCAAAGAACTCAGTATGTAGGTTTTGTAGCAGAACATAGTTGTCATAGCAAACCGTTTAGTACTACAAAATGTTGCAGTTTCTCATCTAAAACAGAAGTCAATCTTTTCAGATTTTATATTTTCCAAATGTTATATGAGTGTGCAGCCAAATACAGTTCTTATTCTCTTGGAAATATGCATACATCTTGATCAGTGACAGGTCAGAAAAAAAAAACAGGCAGAGGAGTTCAACCCTTTTGTACCCAACCATCCCTTTGTAATGTGCGCTGACTGCGGTTTCACATTGTCTTCTTGAAAAATGCATGGCTGTCCTTGGAAAAGACCTGGTTTTGAAGGCAGCATTTGTTCCTTTAAAAGCTTAATGCAATTTTCAGCATAGAAACTGCCATCATAGAGACATAGCCTTAATTTGTCACCTGAATTTACACAATTCCCCAGCAGAATCTGGTGTTGTGACTTACTACTATTATAGAAACCTATTTAGCTTCTCTTTTTTTGTGATTTCCATATAGCTTGCAAAGTGGGGAACACCCCCAAAGGTGGTGGAGAATGACCGAGC
>NW_015112745.1:339002-344917 GCF_001443285.1 Poecilia latipinna
TATATATATATATATATATATATATATATAAAAGAGGTATATTCTGTGAAACGCTTTTCCTTGAACATAGTTAAACATTACACTGTCAATACATGCCTTCAAAGGGTCAAATAACAATTTGCTGAATCATTTATAACATAGGTTCCGGCACATAAACTGGAGGTGCTCTCAGCATTTCAAATGCTGAGGAGAGTAAATGGACATCAGCATAAAATAGCATGGGACTGCGCAAAGTTATCATCGGGTTATGTCCGAGAGTGTTATGGCTATGCTCAAGCTGCAGCAGAGAAGGATATATGCGGCATGCATCTAATGTTAAGAGTTGCAATCATCTCATGTTTGGAACTTGTCAGCATGTCGAAGCAGCATGTTGCTGTGCTTCATGCAGATTTCGCAAAGTAATAAACCAACAAAAACCACTGCATTCATACTGGTTATAAATTACATTGTACACATTAAGCACAAATAATCTATGCTGTGTTGTAGTTTTATGTGGCGTAAACTCTTGATGTTTCTTTGGGCCTGATTCTTTGATTATTATGTGCTGTGAGAAGGCACTGATTATATAGATCTGTGTAAATTACAGGTATGTAAGGTTACTTATTTTTTAGTCGCACTGCACATAAAAGAAAAATAAAGCAAAATAAGTTTTGTACATTAAACATAGCCATAGTGGTAAAAACACACAGTATAATCAGGGATGACAAATGACTTGTGGGCAGGACATAGTGAGAAAACCCCCCCCTAAAAAACCAGCATGAAATAGAGGCAGAAACAGAGAGATAATAAACTGAGGCCATGAAGGAAACAATGCCGCAGTTTCTCCTTACTGCAGAGACCCTTCTGCGAATTTAAACCCTACATAAATATTTATATATCAAAGGCTGCACATGGGTTCAAAACCTGGCATTTCATTTCTGACTTTGACCATTTTGTCGATTTAATCATCACATCTGATAGCCCTTATATGTTTGAGGACCTGCAAAAATAGCCAGTAATTCAAATAAAAGAAAAATCTTTAGCGTATGACTCTTTAATGCCATTCAGATAGGACAATTATTATTCATGCTGCAGAGACCTGGGAGCTACAATTTTAAATTGAGCTTAAAATAGCCCAGAGAGACATTAGTAGCTCAATGTGGGGTTTTCACTTAGATTTCTGCATGAGGATGTGACCGTGTACCGTGTTTTTTTGCTGGAATCCTGCTAAAGATCAATTATCTTTGATGTTTTGTTTTCTTGACTCTGCATGTGTATGTGTGTGTGTGTGTGTGTGTGTGTGTGTGCGTGTCTAAAGCTGACTACTGCATCCTCTAAGTTCCAAAAAAGGACTGATAGGAAACCTAAGAGTACAGTTCATTCCTGAAATGTTCACTATGGAAAAACCATGAAAAATGCATTCTTGAAAGTAATATTTCATTAAGGAGGTAAGATGGATGCAGAGTTGTAATGCCTGGATGCTTAGTTTGTCTGTCAAACTGTCCAGCAGTAACAGGAGGCTGGTCCACCGTGCCACGTGCAGCCAGAAATCTCTGCCTCAAGCCTGCTGTCAGGGCCTTGGTGTTGCTACAGCTGCTGATGCTGGCTGTGAGTGCACATCTGTGACTGAGCGCTTATGTGCGTGTGCGTGCGTGTGCGTATGTGTGTGTGAGTCTGTGTGTTTGTGGAGATTTAAGTCACACCAAATGTCATACCAAGAGCAAATATCCATACACTGGGACCTTAGCCAAATCCTTACAAATCTCCCTGCTCCCCTTGCTGTCACACACACAGACATGTGCAAGCTGGTTTCTTTCTTCTTCTTCTTCTTTTTATTGTTGTCTTAAAAAATAAATGATGCAAAAATAACAAGCAAAGCACTCTCGTGCATCACAGCTGTGTAAATCTGTCTTTAAAAGAACCGATGCACCATATCTCACTATGATGTGTAGTAAAAGTGTACACAGCAATAAAGTCAAAAAAATTCCAAATTCTACTAAATAAGTGGGACAATAAATTATTTATTTAATGGATTTTTAGTTAATTATTTATATATTAATTTATGGCATTTATGACCCTGCACTGTTTACATTTATTAGAAGATAAGATTTAAAACTGCTCACTATTTTTGTGATAATATAATTATAGACTGCTGACTCAAAGAAGATTATGACTACCAACATCAAGACAACTATATATAAATATGACGATAAACAACTTGCTATTGTCTAAGCTGCACATCCTCTGATGTCACATCAGTAACTGCACCGGCTAATCATCTTGTTCAAATAGTAAATTATTCAAATGATATTTAGCGACTCTGCAGCCGGAGGTGATTTATGTTGCTTATCTTCAGAAATGATCTGAGGTCATTTAATACAGGATTCAACTGGAGACGTGTCCATGTGATCATCATTATGGAGCCATAACAAACGTGAATGTTTTGTTGGAAACAGTTAATTTTGCCATGGTCAACAAATATCAATGACTAACCACGCAAAGTCAACCTCTTAATATAAAACATGAACATTCGGTGTATCACCTGTTAGAGCTCCTTACACACCTTCTTGCTTTGTCTCCAAATTAACCAAGACAAAGACTGTACATGACTTCACTTTTGATTATAATAATAAAACATAATATTTTCTACACAAGAGATTGTTAAATGTACTGGATTAAAAAAATGCACAGGCAGTTATATAATTTTATTTATGTGTGGCTTGTCACCAAGACAAGTCCTTTCCAGGTAAAGGACCATGTGATGCCAACAGATGGCTGTTGAGTATAAAGTAACCTGAAAACAGATTAACTGAGGACAGACTCAGGTTTAGCAGTGTTTCTACACTACAGAGTAACTATGGCACATTGCAAGCACGACACCAACGCTTATATTTAGGTAGCTACATAACCTAGGTAACCTACACTTTGCACAGGGCGTCTAATTCATCCTAATGGGCTAATAAATAACATCCAAAGGCTCAGTCTGCACTGGAGAACAATGACGGCGAGATTAGTTCATTTCCAAGACATGTAAGATAATACGAGAGGAGACGACAGACGGGTGAAATTAGGAAGGGCACGTACAAATATAGAGATAATGAAAGAGAGACAGGGGCTTTAGGGAAAACCAGAACTCCTGTGGGGAAAGAAGAGGTCCTCATGAAATTGAAATGGGAGAAAGGAAGCGGGACGCACGTTGCCGAAGCTGCTCCCCATCTATTTTTTTCTTTCTTTTTTTTTTTTTTGCAGTGCTCTGTAATTCGTCTCTAAAAATACCAAGCTAGAAAAAGAGGAGGGGCACGAAGAATCGCAGGGGGTAGGGGGGAATAACAGAGATGATGAAAGGATAGATGATGGAGCACTTTGGCAAAAAAGAAAGTGAAACAAAGTCCACCTGGTTGTGTGTTTGTGTGTGTGTGTGTGTGTGTTTTTTTTGTACATGTGATATGACGAGGAGACAGGAAAACATGCGAGTGGGAATGCCAGGGAGAGACAAACGGAGCATGTGCCAGCTCTTTTCCAGGCGGCCACGTGAGCGCTTTTCCTCAGCTGGTCTGCTCACACTGAGCCAGCCAGAGGGGAGCTGTGTGGGGCCGCTGGAGTCACAGTGGAAAAAAGGCATGCTACATGGAGCTCATACTGCATGTGCCCAGCCTGGTCACAGCCCACCGATTCTCACCTAACCCTCATTCCAAACCTGCATGCTCTCTGCAGACTGATAATGAGGACGCAAGCAGAATTACACAAACGCTCTCGTGTTGACCGTTGTTCAAAGAATACGTAGCATTACATGGACATTAGGCGGAAACGACACAGCAGGAAGCGGTCCCATAAATCTTGCCCCTGGCTTAGCTGTGCTATGCATACGTGACAGCCTTAAAGCTACGCACAAAAACAAGTGCAATTTTAAAATCACAGTCAGAGCAACACATTGCATCTGCCTCTGCTGCGCTTATTCTCACCAGGCGAGCTTGAAGCCTTTCATTAGTACAGTGAGGATTGTCTGATGTCCATAGCGCGTTGTGGGCACAGGGCTGCCCGTTCACACCGCTGCATGATGACTGACAGACCGCCAGTGCCTCACCTCCCATACAAAGCCAAAAAGATGCACAGAGGAGGAAGGGAGGATCGGAAGCAGAGACTGATGGACGGTAGAAGACTGAAGTCTGGGAAGATGATCCTGCGCCTCCTCCAGCCCGTCTCCTACATTCTTCTGCTTGAATCAAGGTGCTGCAGTACTCAGCACTTGTGCCAGAAACTCACACCCCCCTGGGCTTCTTTGGTTTTCCCAAAAGAAAAGGAGGTGACCCGCACTGCAACATTCGCAGCACAAACTGCAGCATGCCGCAGAGGCAAGGAAGGTTTAAGGACTGCAAATAAATGCAATCATGGCTTGTTTCCGATCCTTTCTGACTGTTTCCCTTCAGGTCGTGCTCCACACTGTCCCTCCGAGGTTCTCTTTGCTCAGTCAAACTCCGTCTGTATCAGCTTCAGCCTCCGCAGCGGATGAGAGCTGCACTTGCTGTGCTCACAGTGAGCAGGCGCAGGATCCCTTCCCTCCCTCCCTCCCTCCCTCCCTCCCTCCTGTTCACTCTGCCCTTTTCCCTAGATGGCTCCCTTTCTCTATTGCACTCAGAGATAAACCTGGCAGATCCAATGTGAAAGACATGGTGGCTGTTTCTATGTGTAACTCTGTGCAATGATCTGCAGCCCCCACCTCACACATCACAATGATGGAGAAACACAATAGCTGAGATAACCTGCAATACTTTCATAATTTATTCAACTTGCAATCTACTTAGTTAATTTAAGTTAAGGTTCGCTTTTGCACCATGGTGCATCACTTGCACATAAACACAAATAAAGGGGGAATGTGAATGACAAGTTTGGCTTGCGATTTGATTTTTTTATTATTTAAAAAAAGAACATGTTGCATCAATAGGGAAGAAAAAAAATCCAAGCTTTCCACATTCATATTATTAATTCAACTCAGACTAATCCTGCACATATGTGAATTTTGTTTATGCAAATAATCACCAAAGTACTGTGGGCTCAACCCTCTAAGAAAAGGGAGGATCTCTTACCATCATCCCAATTGTGTCTAGTGGCAAAATAAACTCAGGTCCTTGTTATTTGAATTAATAACTTTTAAAAAACTCTTCAGGGCAATTATTAATAAAACTCATAATTTAGAAGGAGGGAAGCATTGCAGGAACAGTCTCTATCCAACTGGAGAAACCTCTTGTCACACTGGCCCTTTCTCTTGCATCTAAATGAAATTTAAACCAAAGGAACAGTTTCATGGAAAATGTTGGAAAGTGTTATTTTAAAACTTCATGTAGCTCGACAGTAGCAATGACTGTCAACTCAGTGATCCTGCTCACAATGAAGACATTAGTGGATCTTTGAACTTTATGCCACCAAATAGTCCACAACAGACAGTGCAGAGGATGTTCACATTATATTTCTAGGCGCCACTGTTGATTCCCTGAGGTTCTGTGAATGTGGCTCTACTGGAGGAAGAGAAAGAGAGGGAACCAAGTAGAAGAGACATAAAAGCTCAGCCTAGTATCCTCCCAGGGTGCAACTGTAAGTGCAATAGCCTGTACTTCATTGCAGCGATGTGACAGCAAGTCATCTCACACACAGCCCATCTGGTGCTCATTTACTCTTGAACTAGGACAAATTTCACAGACACAGTAAAAATAATACTCCCACCTGCGATGCACCAATTGTTAGCATGAATTATGCGCTCAGGATTTCCAGGAACATTCAAGGAGCTTACAAAGTTCATCTATAAAAACAAACATAGCCAAATGAAAGCAGAATGTCTTGACCCAGCTCTATTCTATCAATATTATTACTACAAACAAATAAGATAAAGCAGACGGAAGGGTCATTGTGACGTTCTTTTCATTCTAAATCCTAAAAAAAAA